>NW_025320691.1:0-49961 GCF_019176455.1 Solea senegalensis
TGTGTCGAAAATCTTAAATTTTCACCAACTTTGACGCCCCCTTTCTCGTAAGCCATGATACTTATTAAAAAGTTTTCAGTAACTTTAGATCCTCAACTTGTCCACAGTGACCTCAACCAGTTTGAAGGTGATCCCTTTAAAGCTCTATGACAAGTGCGTTCACATACCATTGGTGCGAACTGGCCAAAATCTGCAAAAAATTTACTTTCAATCCAAGATGGCGGCTTTCCTGTTCGTTTTAGAGCTTCGGCTACGCTGACTTTTTTGACCGTCTGGACCTAAGGAACGCGTGAGTACCAAGTTTTGTGCATGTACATTCAACGTGCTCCTCAGGAGGACAAGTTTTACGGGTTGTAAGAGTTTCACCTTTTGTTGTGAAAAATATGAATGAACACCAACTTTGGCGCCCCTTATCTCGTACACCGAGCGATATTTTAAAAAGCTTTCAGGAACTTATGCTCGGCAACTTGTTCACAGTGACCTCACCAACTTTCAAGGTGATCGCATAAAAACTCTAGGATTAGTTCATTCAAATATCAGGTGTCATAGTGTCTGCTGTCACCAGGGGGCGCTGGTTTTGAAAGAGAATATTTTCATATAGGCGTCTTCAGGGCCAGATTATCATCAATCAGAGCAAGTTTGGTTCAGATCGGACTCGGATTCGTAAAGTTGTAATAGTTTGTTTTTTGTCACAAATATCTGACTTTGCAGTGTTGCTGTGGCAACACCGTTGAAGGATTTGTTATCATATAAAGCACGCATAATCGACCATGTGTTTTGAATGTTTTCCCAATTTTTGAGTTTGATACGATTAACTCTGTAAAAGTTATTACCGAAATGTTTATTTTTTGGATTTTCTGTTACCACAAGGAGGCGCTGTGCTAAAAATGTACAGTTTTTCCACAGACTTATTCAGCAAAGGTCCATCATCAACACTAGGTAATTTGGTTGGGATGTGACCTTCTATCGCAAAGTTATAAGAGTTTTGTTGCCTGTGGCGAAACATTAAAATTTTCACCAACTTTGCCGGCCCCTTACTCTTACGCCATAATGCCTATTGAAAAGATTTTGATACCTTTGGATCCTCAACTTGTCCAAAGTGACCTCACCAAGTTTGAAGGTGATCCCATGAAAGTTCTAGGACAAATCTGTTCAAATATCATTGGTGCAAAATGGCCAAAATCAGCAAAGCATTTACTTTCAATCCAAGATGGCGGCTTTCCTGTTAGTTTTAGAGCATAGGCTACGCTGACTTTTTTGACCGGCGTGACCTAAGGAACGCGTGTACCAAGTTTTGTGCATGTACATTAAACGTGCTCCTCAGGACCACAGGTTTTAGGGGGTGGAGCAGTTTTTTGGCCCGTCCACTTTCACCAGGGGGCGCTGATTTTGACTTGAAATATTTTCACATAGGTTTGTTCCGGGCCAGACTATCAACAATCCTAGCAAGTTTGGTTCAGATTGGACCAGGATTGGCAAAGTTGTAACAGTTTTTTTTTTGTAGTATTTTCTACCACCACCAGGAGGCGCTGTTTTCAAAATGTATTGTTTTCGGCAATATAGTAGCCTTCAGCAACTACCCATTATCAATCATAGGAAGTTTGGTTGGGATTGGATCTTCCATCGCAAAGTTATAAGAGTTTTGCTTTTTGTTGTGAAAAATAGGAATTTACACCCACTTTGGCGCCCCCTATCTCGTACACCATGAGACATTTTAAAAAACTTTTGATAACTTAAGCTCCTCAACTGGTTCACAGTGACCTCCCCGAGTTTAAAGGTGATCGCACAAGAACTCTAGGATTAATTCCTTCAAATACCAGAGGTCATATTGTCTCCGTCACCAGGGGGTGCTGTTTTTGTAAGTGAATATTTTCATATAGACGTCTTCAGGGCTGGACTATCATCAATCCTAGCAAGTTTGGTTCAGATTGGACTAGGATTCGCAAAGTTGTAGCAGTTTGTTTTTTTGTCGCAAAATCCGACTTTGCATCATTACCATGGCAACATCATGTAACTCTACGCCATCATATTGAGCATGCATCATCTACCTTGTGTTTTGGGTGATTTTTACCAATTTTGAGTTTGATACGATAATCTCTGTAAAAGTTATTCCCGAAATTGTAAAAGTAATTTTTTTTTTTAATTTTCTGCCACCACCAGGAGGCGATGTTTACAAACTTGACAGTTTTTGCATAGGCCTCTTCACCAAGGGCCCATCATCTATCGCCACAAGTTTGGTTAAGATCGGACCTTCTATCGCAAAGTTATAAGAGTTTTGTTGCGTGTGGCGAAAATCGTGAATTTTCACCAACTTTGACGCCCCCTGTCTCGTACGCCATGATACTTATTAAAAAGTTTTCAGGAACTTTAGATCCTCAACTTGTCCACAGTGACCTCACCAAGTTTGAACGTGATTCCATGTAAGCTCTGGGACAAGTTCGTTCAAATACCGATGGTGCGAAATGGCCAAAATCGCCTCTGTTTTGGCGTGCAATCCAAGATGGCGTCCTTCCTGTAGGATTCACAGGGAAGTTGTAATCGACTTTTTTGACCGTCCCCACCTCATGAACATGTGTGCCAAGTTTCGTTCATGTGCGTTAAACCAGACAGCAGATGACCTAATAGAAGTTTTTTGCGTCAGTTTTTAGCCCCGCCCTCTTCCATTTTTTGACGCACATTCCTGGAAACATTGATATACGTAATTTTACACCAGGTCTGATGGGGTTGCAAAATTTGGTGAGTTTTGGGGCATGGGAAAGGCCTCAAAAACGTGATTCATTTGGAGGAATAATAAAAACTAGTACCGCAAGCGGTAATCAACGGGTTCGAGCTTGACGGCTCGCGGGTCTCCCTGCGCCCACCTCGCCGTGCGAGTCGTCTAGCTCATCTTCCGTTCATTCACCGCTTGCGGCAGTAGTAATTTTCAGCTTAGACTATTTTCAGCGTCCATGTGCTAAGTTAGATGGCACTTCCTGTTTTAAATGGCCGACTTCCTGTTTGGTGAAAGGTGTGTCCGTAAACGTGTTCAGGGACGTTCCTTTGACTCACATATCAAGTTTTGTGAAGATTGGAAAATGTTAGACTTGACTTCCTGTTTCGGGAGTTCTACTTCCTGTAGGGAGGTTATCCTTTACAGCACAGATGTCAGAATCAAGGCCCGTGAATGAGTTATGTCTGGCCCACGGGATGATTTTTAATTACTATTAAAACCGGCTTGCACTATTATGTGCCCTCAGCACCATACTACTACACATCCCAAGATGCACTGTGAGTGCGATCCCGTGTCATCCTTCATGAACAGCATCACAGTCACAGTGGAAAACTAAACATTGCTGTCATTTTTCATCTCCCTCTCCCCAAATAGACAAATAGAAAAGTAGACGGTGAAAACAGGGTTTTCAAGACAGGTGGGAGGCAGAATAATGTTCAGCGAAGTAAAAGGAAAGCCTGTGTGTCTTGTGTGTGGAGACAGTGTGTCGTTATGAAAGAATATAACTTAAGAAGGCACTATGAAACATGCAACTGTTTAGCACTTTTCAAGTTTGCACTAACTTCTAATTTTATTATAAAAGACAGACATTGGTGAGGATCAGAGCAGCACACTGATTTGTTTTGTAACATGCTGTTTCATTTTTGCATTTATCTTGCCATTGAGCTTTGAAGGAAAATAACATTTTGCTGTTTACCTGTTAAAAAGAAGAAGAAGGAAAAACGTTTTCAATTTGTTACTGAAAGAGCCTTGAGAAAATATTGCAACTGATTTAAATTAATTTAATTTAATTTAATTTAATTTAATTTAATTTAATTTTATTTTATTTTATTTTATTTTATTTTATTTAATTTAATGATTGAGTGCAATATAGGCTGTGGTATTGGTATTGGTATTGGTTCAATATGTGCAGTAATTGCAAGTTTTAATAAATATTTAACCCTCCACCTGTACCATTTTTTTTATTTTGGCCCCCGTGTATTTGACTTTGGCATTACTGCTTTACAGACATGTTCCGGACGGGTCTGAGGTCTCACGTATCAAGTTTCAAGTGGATACAACAATCCCAATTAGAGCAGCATGAGAAACTGTAAATGGTAGATTTGATAGATTTGTAGGCAAATGCCTCCATCATGTGGCGAGCAATGGTTACTGCATGAACAAACCACTCAGTTGAGGGAATCCTTTGCATTTTTGCCAGGCAACACAGTTGAACGATTTGTTATCATATTCAGCAAGCATCATCTACCATGTGTTTTACATGTTTTCATTCATTTTGAGTATGATACAATGAAATTTGTTAAAGTTATAAGGGAAATTGTGAAATTGTATTTTCTGTTACCACCAGAAGGCGCTGTTTTCAAAATGTACAGTTTTTGCATGAGCATCTTCAGCAATATCCCATCATCGATCGTCACGAGTTTGGTTAAGATCTGACCTTCCATCGCAAAGTTATAAGAGTTTGTTGTTGTAGCGAAATACCAGACGTCATATTGTCTGCCGTCAACGGGGGCACTGTTTTTGAAAGTGAATATTTTCATATAGGCATCTTCAGGGATTGACTATCATCAATGACCTTCCATGGCAAAGTTATGAGAGATTGTTGTGTGTTGCGAGGAATCGTGATTTTTGCCAACTTTGCCGCCCTTCTTCTTGTTCGCCGTGATACTTAATGAAAAGATTTTGATACCTTTGGATACTCAACTTGTCCACAGTGACCTCACAAAGTTTCAAGGTGATCCCATGAAAGCTCTATGACAAGTGCGTTCACATACCATTGGTGCGAAATGGCCAAAATCTGCAATACATTTACTTTCAATCCAAGATGGCGGCTTTCCCGTTCGTTTTAGAGCATAGGCTGCTTTGAATATTTTGACCGTCCTGACCTAAGGAACGCGTGAGTACCAAGTTTAGTGCATGTACATTAAACGTGCTCCTCAGGAGGACAAGTTTTACGGGTTGTAAGAGTTTTGCCTTTTGTTGTGAAAAATATGAATGAACGCCAACTTTGGCGCCCCCTATCTCAAAAACCATGTGACATTTTAAAAAACTTTTAATAACTTTAGATCCTCAACTTATTCACAGTGACCTCACCCAGTTTGAAGGTGATCCCTTTAAAGCTCTATGACAAGTGCGTTCACATACCATTGGTGCGAAATGGCCAAAATCTGCAAAAAATGTACTTTCACTCCAAAATGGCGGCTTTCCTGTTCATTTTAGAGCTTCGGCTACGCTGACTTTTTTGACCGTCTGGACCTAACGAACGCGTGAGTACCAAGTTTTGTGCATGTACATTCAACGTGCTCCTCAGGAGGACAAGTTTTACGTGTTGTAAGAGTTTTGCCTTTTGTTGTGAAAAATATGAATGAACCCCAACTTTGGCGCCCCCTATCTCGTACACCGAGCGACATTTTAAAAAGCTTTCAGGAACTTATGCTCGGCAACTTGTTCACAGTGACCTCACCAACTTTCAAGGTGATAATAAAAACTCTAGGACAAGTTCATTCAAATATCAGGTGTCATAGTGTCTGCTGTCACCAGGGGGCGCTGTTTTTGAAAGTGAATATTTTCATATAGGCGTCTTCAGGGCCGGACTATCATCAATCCAAGCAAGTTTTGTTCAGATTGGACTCAGATTCGCAAAGTTGTAGCAGTTTGTTTTTTTGTCACAAATATCTGACTTTGCAGTGTTGCCATGGCAACACCGTTGAACCATTTGTTATCATAATAAGCACGCATCATCTATCATGTGTTTTGAATGTTGTCACAAATTTTTAGTTTGATATGATTAACTATGTAAAAGTTATTACTGAAATTGTGTATTTATTGTATTTTCTGTTACCACAAGGAGGCGCTGTGCTAAAAATGTACGTTTTTTTCACAGACTTCTTCAGCAATGGTCCATCATCAACCCTAGGTAATTTGGTTGGGATGTAACTTTCTATCACAACGTTATAAGAGTTTTGTTGCCTGTGGCGAAAAATTTAAATTTTCACCAACTTTGTCGGCCCCTTACTCGTACGCCATGCGACATTTGAACTAACCATAAGCATTGTAAGCTCCTGAACTTGTCCAAAGTGACCTCACCATGTTTGAACGTGATCCCATGTAAGTTCTAGGACAAGTTCGTTCAAATACCGATGGTGCGATATGGCCAAAATCAGCAAAAAATGAACTTTCAATCCAAGATGGCGGCTTTCCTGTTCGTTTTAGAGCATAGGCTATGCTGACTTTTTTGACCGGCCTGACCTAAGGAACGCATGTACCAAGTTTCGTGCATGTACATTAAACGTGCTTCTCAGGCCCACGCGTTTTAGGGGGTGAAGCAGTTATTTGCCACGCCCACTTTCATTTTTTAATGCACATTCCCCGAAACACTAACAAACGTAAATTTACACCAGGTCTGATGCGCTTGCAAAAATTGGTGAGTTTTGGGGCATGTTCAGGGCCTCAAAAATGCGATTCATTTGGTAGGCGGAAGAAGAAGAAGAAGAACTAGTACCGCAAGCGGTAATCAACGGGTTCGAGCTTGACGGCTCGCGAGTCCCTGTGCGTCCACGTTGCAGCGCGAGTCCTCTTCCTCATCTTCCGTTCATTCACTGCTTGTGGTACTGGTTATTTTCAGCTGCATCCCCGCGCAATGTCAGGCGTGTCCGGTTAAAATGGCCGTCTTCCTGTTGGGTGAAAGGCGTGTCCGTAAATGTGTTTAGGGAAGGTACCTTGACTTACATAATAAGTTTCGTGTGGATCGGAGAATGTCAGACTTTACTTCCTGTTTCGGGAGTTGTACTTCCTGTAAGGAGGTCATCCTTTACAGACATGTTCAGGGCGGGTCTGCGGTCTGAGGTCTAACAGTGTGATTTCGTCTATAAGTTGTTATTTTTGTGAAAAACAACTGATGGTATCAGAATTGAAGCTGAATTTTAGAAATAACTAGTTATTTTTGTGATAGAACATCTGATGGTATAAGAATTTAGGGTGCTTTACTCTCTTCCCATTTTCCCTGTTTTTTTTTTCCCTTGGCCCCTCTTGCAGTGCCTTTTGCCCCATCTTTCCCTTTCAGAGCAGCATGAGAAACTGTAAATGTTAGATTTGATAGATTTGTAGGCAAGTGCCTCCATCATGTGGCGAACAAAGGTTACTGCACTGACGAACCACTCGAACCTGTGCAGTGTTCTTATGTCAACACCATTGAACGATTTGTTATCATATTCAGCAAGCATCATCTACCATGTGTTTTACATGTTTTCATTCATTTTGAGTATGATACAATAAAATTTGTTAAAGTTATAAGGGAAATTGTGAACTTGTATTTTCTGTTACCACCAGAAGGCGCTGTTTTTAAAATGTACAGTTTTTGGATAAGCATCTTCAGCAAGATCCCATCATCGATCGTCACGAGTTTGGTTAAGATCTGACCTTCCATCGCAAAGTTATAAGAGTTTGTTGTTGTAGCGAAATACCAGACGTCATATTGTCTGCCGTCAACAGGGGGCACTGTTTTTGAAAATGAATATTTTCATATAGGCATCTTCAGGGATTGACTATCATCAATCCTAGCAAGTTTGGTTCAGATTGGAATAGCATTCGCAAAGTGGTAGCAGTTTGTTTTTTGTCGCAAATATCTGACTTTGTAGTGATGTCATGGCAACACTGTTGAACAATTTGTTATCATATTAGGCACGCATCATCTACCATGTGTTTTGAATGGTTTCCCAAATTTTGAGTTTGATACAAGGAAATTTGTTAAAGTTATAAGGGAAATTGTGAACTTGTACTTTCTGTTACCAGCAGGTGGCGCTGTTTCCAAAATTTACAGTTTTTTCATAGGCATCTTTAGCAAAATCCCATCATCGATCATCACAAGTTTGGTTAAGATCTGACCTTCAATCGCAAAGTTAAAAGAGTTTGTTGTGTGTTGCGAAATACCAGACTTCCTATTGTTTGCCACCACCAGGAGGCGATGTTTTCAAAATTTACAGTTTTTGCATAGACATCTTTAGCAAGGGCCCATCATCGATTGTCACTTGTTTAGTTAATATCTGACATTCCATGGCAAAGTTATAAGAGATTGTTGTGTGTTACGAGGAATCGTGATTTTCGCCAACTTTGCCGCCCTTCTTCTTGTTAGCCGTGATACTTAATGAAAAGATTTTGATACCTTTGGATCCTCAACTTGTCCAAAGTGACCTCACCAAGTTTGAAGGTGATCCCATGAAAGTTCTATGACAAGTGCGTTCACATACCATTGGCGCGAAATGGCCAAAATCAGCAAAAAATGTACTTTCAATCCAAGATGGCGGCTTTCCCGTTCGTTTTAGAGCATAGGCTGCTTTGAATATTTTGACCGTCCTGACCTAAGGAACGCGTGAGTACCAAGTTTAGTGCATGTACATTAAACGTGCTCCTCAGGAGGACAAGTTTTACGGGTTGTAAGAGTTTCGCCTTTTGTTGTGAAATATATGAATGAACGCCAACTTTGGCGCCCCCTATCTCAAAAACCATGTGACATTTTAAAAAACTTTTAATAACTTTAGATCCTCAACTTATTCACAGTGACCTCAACCAGTTTGAAGGTGATCGAATTAAAGCTCTATGACAAGTGCGTTCACATACCATTGGTGCGAAATGGCCAAAATCTGCGAAAAATGTACTTTCAATCCAAAATGGCGGATTTCCTGTTCGTTTTAGAGGTTCGGCTACGCTGACTTTTTTGACCGTCTGGACCTAACGAACGCGTGAGTACCAAGTTTCGTGCATGTACATTCAACGTGCTCCTCAGGAGGACAAGTTTTACGGGTTGTAAGAGTTTTGCCTTTTGTTGTGAAAAATATGAATGAACATCAACTTTGGCGCCCCCTATCTCGTACACCGAGCGACATTTTAAAAAGCTTTCAGTAACTTATGCTCGGCAACTTGTTCACAGTGACCTCACTAATTTTCAAGGTGATCGTACAAAAACTCTAGGACAAGTTCATTCAAATATCAGGTGTCATAGTGGCTGCTGTCACAAGGGGGCGCTGTTTTTGAAAGTGAATATTTTCAAATAGGTGTCTTCAGGGCCAGACTATCATCAATCCTAGCAAGTTTGGTTCAGATTGGACTCTGTTTCGCAAAGTTGTAGCAGTTTGTTTTTTTGTCACAAATATCTGACTTTGCAGTGTTGCTATGGCAACACCGTTGAACCATTTGTTATCATAATAAGCCCGCATCATCTTTCATGTGTTTTAAATGTTGTCACAAATTTTGAGTTTGATACGATTAAATATGTAAAAGTTATTACCGAAATTGTGTATTTGTTGTATTTTCTGTTACCACAAGGAGGCGCTGTGCTTAAAATGTACAGTTTTTCCACAGACTTCTTCAGCAATGGTCCATCATCAACCCTAGGTAATTTGGTTGGGAAGTGACCTTCTATCGCAAAGTTATAAGAGTTTTGTTGCCTGTGGCGAAAAATATAAATTTTCACCAACTTTGCCGGCCCCTTTCTCGTACACCATGATACTTATTAAAAAGTTTTTAGCAACTTTAGATCCTCAACTTGTCCAAAGTGACCTCACCAAGTTTGAACGTGATCCCATGTAAGCTCTAGGACAAGTTCGTTCAAATACCGATGGTGCGATATGGCCAAAATCGGCAAAAAATGAATTTTCAATCCAAGATGGCAGCTTTCCTGTTCGTTTTAGAGCATAGGCTACGCTGACTTTTTTGACCATCCCGACCTAAAGAACGCGTGTACCAAGTTTCGTGCATGTACATTAAACGTGCTCCTCAGGCCCACAAGTTTTAGGGGGTGGAGCAGTTATTTGCCCCGCCCACTTTCATTTTTTAACGCACATTCCCCGAAACATTAATATACGTAATTTTACACCAGGTCTGATGGGGTTGCAAAATTTGGTGAGTTTTGGGGCATGGGAAAGGCCTCAAAAACGCAATTCATTTGGAGGAATAATAATAAGAATAATCTTAGCGATTATAATAGGGTTCTTGCGCAACCAAGTTGCTCGAACCCTAACTAGTACCGCAAGCGGTAATCAACGGGTTCGAGCTTGACGGCTCGCGGGTCTCCCTGCGCCCACCTCGCCGTGCGAGACGTCTAGCTCATCTTCCGTTCATTCACCGCTTGCGGCAGTAGTAATTTTCAGCTTAGACTATTTTCAGCGTCCATGTGCTAAGTTAGATGGCACTTCCTGTTTAAAATGGCCGACTTCCTGTTTGGTGAAAGGTGTGTCCGTAAACGTGTTCAGGGACGTTCCTTTGACTCACATATCAAGTTTTGTGAAGATTGGAAAATGTTAGACTTGACTTCCTGTTTCGGGAGTTCTACTTCCTGTAGGGAGGTTATCCTTTACAGCACATATGTCAGAATCAAGGCCCGTGAATGAGTTATGTCTGCCCGCGGGATGATTTTTAATTACTATTAAAACCGGCTTGCACTATTATGTGCCCTCAGCACCATAATACTACAAATCCCAAGATGCACTGCGAGTGCGATCCCGTGTCATCATTCATGAACAGCATCACAGTCACAGTGGAGGACTAAACATTGCTGTCATTTTTCATCTCCCTCTCCCCCAAATAGACAAATAGAAAAGTAGACGGTGAAAACAGGGTTTTCAAGACAGGTGGGAGGCAGAATAATGTTCACCGAAGTAAAAGGAAAGCCTGTGTGTCTTGTGTGTGGAGACAGTGTGTCGTTATGAAAGAATATAACTTAAGAAGGCACTATGAAACATGCAACTGTTTTGCACTTTTCAAGTTTGCACTAACTTCTAATTTTATTATAAAAGACAGACATTGGTGAGGATCAGAGCAGCACACTGATTTGTTTTGTAACATGCTGTTTCATTTTTGCATTTATCTTGCCATTGAGCTTTGAAGGAAAATAACATTTTGCTGTTTACCTGTTAAAAAGAAGAAGAAGGAAAAACGTTTTCAATTTGTTACTGAAAGAGCCTTGAGAAAATATTGCAACTGATTTAATTTAATTTAATTTAATTTAATTTAATTTAATTTAATTTTATTTTATTTTATTTTATTTTATTTTATTTTATTTTATTTTATTTAATTTAATGATTGAGTGCAATATAGGCTGTGGTATTGGTATTGGTATTGGTTCAATATGTGGAGTAATTGCAAGTTTTAATAAATATTTAACCCTCCACCTGTACCATTTTTTTTATTTTGGCCCCCGTGTATTTGACTTTGGCATTACTGCTTTACAGACATGTTCCGGACGGGTCTGAGGTCTCACGTATCAAGTTTCAAGTGGATACAACAATCCCAATTAGAGCAGCATGAGAAACTGTAAATGTTAGATTTGATAGATTTGTAGGCAAATGCCTCCATCATGTGGCGAGCAATGGTTACTGCATGAACAAACCACTCAGTTGAGGGAATCCTTTGCATTTTTGCCAGGCAACACAGTTGAACGATTTGTTATCATATTCAGCAAGCATCATCTACCATGTGTTTTACATGTTTTCATTCATTTTGAGTATGATACAATGAAATTTGTTAAAGTTATAAGGGAAATTGTGAAATTGTATTTTCTGTTACCACCAGAAGGCGCTGTTTTCAAAATGTACAGTTTTTGCATGAGCATCTTCAGCAATATCCCATCATCGATCGTCACGAGTTTGGTTAAGATCTGACCTTCCATCGCAAAGTTATAAGAGTTTGTTGTTGTAGCGAAATACCAGACGTCATATTGTCTGCCGTCAACAGGGGGCACTGTTTTTGAAAGTGAATATTTTCATATAGGCATCTTCAGGGATTGAATATCATCAATCCTAGCAAGTTTGGTTCAGATTGGAATAGTATTCGCAAAGTGGTAGCAGTTTGTTTTTTGTCGCAAATATCTGACTTTGCAGTGTTGTCATGGCAACACTGTTGAACAATTTGTTATCATATTAGGCACGCATCATCTACCATGTGTTTTGAATGTTTTCCCAAATTTTGAGTTTGATACAAGGAAATTTGTTAAAGTTATAAGGGAAATTGTGAACTTGTACTTTCTGTTACCACCAGGTGGCGCTGTTTCCAAAATTTACAGTTTTTGCATAGGCATCTTCAGCAAAAGCCCATCATTGATCATCACAAGTTTGGTTAAGATCTGACCTTCAATCGCAAAGTTATAAGAGTTTGTTGTGTGTTGCGAAATACCAGACTTCCTAGTGTTTGCCACCACCAGGAGGCGATGTTTTCAAAATTTACAGTTTTTGCATAGACATCTTTAGCAAGGGCCCATCATCGATTGTCACTTGTTTGGTTAATATCTGACCTTCCATGGCAAAGTTATGAGAGATTGTTGTGTGTTGCGAGGAATCGTGATTTTTGCCAACTTTGCCGCCCTTCTTCTTGTTCGCCGTGATACTTAATGAAAAGATTTTGATACCTTTGGATCCTCAACTTGTCCACAGTGACCTCACAAAGTTTCAAGGTGATCCCATGAAAGCTCTATGACAAGTGCGTTCACATACCATTGGTGCGAAATGGCCAAAATCTGCAAAAAATGTACTTTCAATCCAAGATGGCGGCTTTCCCGTTCGTTTTAGAGCATAGGCTGCTTTGAATTTTTTGACCGTCCTGACCTAAGGAACGCGTGAGTACCAAGTTTAGTGCATGTACATTAAACGTGCTCCTCAGGAGGACAAGTTTTACGGGTTGTAAGAGTTTCGCCTTTTGTTGTGAAAAATATGAATGAACGCCAACTTTGGCGCCCCCTATCTCAAAACCATGTGACATTTTAAAAAACTTTTAATAACTTTAGATCCTCAACTTATTCACAGTGACCTCACCCAGTTTGAAGGTGATCCCTTTAAAGCTCTATGACAAGTGCGTTCACATACCATTGGTGCGAAATGGCCAAAATCTGCAAAAAATGTACTTTCAATCCAAAATGGCGGCTTTCCTGTTCGTTTTAGAGGTTCGGCTACGCTGACTTTTTTGACCGTCTGGACCTAACGAACGCGTGAGTACCAAGTTTTGTGCATGTACATTCAACGTGCTCCTCAGGAGGACAAGTTTTACGTGTTGTAAGAGTTTTGCCTTTTGTTGTGAAAAATATGAATGAACACCAACTTTGGCGCCCCCTATCTCGTACACCGAGCGACATTTTAAAAAGCTTTCAGGAACTTATGCTTGGCAACTTGTTCACAGTGACCTCACCAATTTTCAAGGTGATCGCACAAAAACTCTAGGACAAGTTCATTCAAATATCAGGTGTCATAGTGTCTGCTGTCACAAGGGGGCGCTGTTTTTGAAAGTGAATATTTTCATATAGGTGTCTTCAGGGCCGGACTATCATCAATCCTAGCAAGTTTGGTTCAGATTGGACTCAGATTCGCAAAGTTGTAGCAGTTTGTTTTTTTGTCACAAATATCTGACTTTGCAGTGTTGCTATGGCAACACCGTTGAACCATTTGTTATCATAATAAGCACGCATCATCTTTCATGTGTTTTAAATGTTGTCACAAATTTTGAGTTTGATACGATTAACTATGTAAAAGTTATTACCGAAATTGTGTATTTGTTGTATTTTCTGTTACCACAAGGAGGCGCTGTGCTAAAAATTTACAGTTTTTCCACAGACTTCTTCAGCAATGGTCCATCATCAACCCTAGGTAATTTGGTTGGGAAGTGACCTTCTATCGCAAAGTTATAAGAGTTTTGTTGCCTGTGGTGAAAAATAAAAATTTTCACCAACTTTGCCGGCCCCTTTCTCGTACGCCATGATACTTATTAAAAAGTTTTTAGCAACTTTAGATCCTCAACTTGTCCAAAGTGACCTCACCAAGTTTGAACGTGATCCCATGTAAGCTCTAGGACAAGTTCGTTCAAATACCGATGGTGCGAAATGGCCAAAATCGGCAAAAAATGAACTTTCAATCCAAGATGGCGGCTTTCCTGTTCGTTTTAGAGCTTAGGCTTGCCTAGGTTTTTTGACCGTCCCGACCCAAGGAACGCGTGTACCAAGTTTCGTGCATGTACATTAAACATGCTCCTCAGGACGACAAGGTTTAGGGGCTGGAGCAGTTATTTGCCCCGCCCACTTTCATTTTTTAACGCACATTCCCGGAAACACTAATAAACGTAAATTTTCACCAGGTCTGATGTGCTTGCAAAAATTGGTGAGTTTTGGGGCATGTTCAGGGCCTCAAAAAGGCGATTCATTTAGAGGAAAAATAATAATAACTAGTACCGCAAGCGGTAATCAACGGGTTCGAGCTTGACGGCTCGCGGGTCTCCCTGCGCCCACCTCGCCGTGCGAGTCCTCTAGCTCATCTTCCGTTCATTCATTGCTTGCGGTAGTAGTTATTTTCAGCTTGGACTATTTTCAGCGTCCATGTGTTAAGTTAGAGGGCACTTCCTGTTTAAAATGGCAGACTTCCTCTTTTTCCTATTTAATTTAATTTAATTTAATTTAATTTAATTTAATTTAATTTAATTTTATGATTAAGTGCAATATAGGCTATGGTATTGGTATTGGTATTGGTTCAATATGTGCAGTAATTGCAAGTTTTAATAAAAATTTAACCCTCCACTTGTTTTTTTTATTTTGGCCCCCCGTGTATTTGACTTTGGCATTACTGCTTTACAGACATGTTCCGGGCGGGTTTGAGGTCTCACATATCAAGTTTCAAGTGAATACAGCAATCCCAATTAGAGCAGCATGAGAAACTGTAAATGTTAGATTTGATAGATTTGTAGGCAAATGCCTCCATCATGTGGCGAACAAAGGTTACTGCACTGACGAACCACTCAGTAGAGTAGATCCTGTGCAGTGTTCTTATGTCAACGCCGTTGAACGATTTGTTATCATATTCAGCAAGCATCATCTACCATGTGTTTTACATGTTTTCATTCATTTTGAGTATGATACAATGAAATTTGTTAAAGTTATAAGGGAAATTGTGAACTTGTATTTTATGTTACCACCAGAAGGCGCTGTTTTCAAAATGTACAGTTTTTGCACAAGCATCTTCAGCAAGATCCCATCATCGATCGTCACGAGTTTGGTTAAGATCTGACCTTCCATCGCAAAGTTATAAGAGTTTGTTGTTGTAGCGAAATACTAGACGTCATATTGTCTGCCGTCAACAGAAGGCACTGTTTTTGAAAGTGAATATTTTCATACAGGCATCTTCAGGGATTGACTATCATCAATCCTAGCAAGTTTGGTTCAGATTGGAATAGCATTCGCAAAGTGGTAGCAGTTTGTTTTTTGTCGCAAATATCTGACTTTGCAGTGTTGTCATTGCAACACTGTTGAACAATTTGTTATCATATTAGGCACGCATCATCTACCATGTGTTTTGAATGTTTTCCCAAATTTTGAGTTTGATACAAGGAAATTTGTTAAAGTTATAAGGGAAATTGTGAACTTGTACTTTCTGTTACCACCAGGTGGCGCTGTTTCCAAAATTTACAGTTTTTGCTTAGGCATCTTTAGCAAAAGCCCATCATCTATCATCACAAGTTTGGTTAAGATCTGACCTTCAATCGCAAAGTTATAAGAGTTTGTTGTGTGTTGCGAAATACCAGACTTCATAGCGTTTGCCACCACCAGGAGGCGATGTTTTCAAAATTTACAGTTTTTGCATAGACATCTTTAGCAAGGGCCCATCATCGATTGTCACTTGTTTGGTTAATATCGGACCTTCTATCGCAAAGTTATAAGAGTTTTGTTGCATGTGGCGAAAATCTTAAATTTTCACCAACTTTGACGCCCCCTTTCTCGTACGCCATGATACTTATTAAAAAGTTTTCAGGAACTTTAGATCCTCAACTTGTCCACAGTGACCTCAGCAAGTTTGAAGGTGATCCCATGAAAGCTCTATGACAAGTGCGTTCACATACCATTGGTGCGAAATGGCCAAAATCAGCAAAAAATTTACTTTCAATCCAAGATGGCGGCTTTCCCGTTCGTTTTAGAGCATAAGCTGCTTTGAATTTTTTGACCGTCTGGACCTAAGGAACGCGTGAGTACCAAGTTTAGTGCATGTACATTCAACATGCTCCTCAGGAGGATAAGTTTTACGGGTTGTAGGAGTTTCGCCTTTTGTTGTGAAAAATATGAATGAACGCCAAATTTGGCGCCCCCTATCTCAAAAACCATGTAACATTTTAAAAAACTTTTAATAACTTTAGATCCTCAACTTGTCCACAGTGACCTCAACCAGTTTGAAGGTGATCCCTTTAAAGCTCTATGACAAGTGCGTTCACATACCATTGGTGCGAAATGGCCAAAATCTGCAAAAAATTTACTTTCAATCCAAGATGGCGGCTTTCCTGTTCGTTTTAGAGCTTCGGCTACGCTGACTTTTTTGACCGTCTGGACCTAAGGAACGCGTGAGTACCAAGTTTTGTGCATGTACATTCAACGTGCTCCTCAGGAGGACAAGTTTTACGGGTTGTAAGAGTTTCACCTTTTGTTGTGAAAAATATGAATGAACGCCAACTTTGGCGCCCCCTATCTCGTACACCGAGCGACATTTTAAAAAGCTTTCAGGAACTTATGCTCGGCAACTTGTTCACAGTGACCTCACCAACTTTCAAGATGATCGCATAAAAACTCTAGGATTAGTTCATTCAAATATCAGGTGTCATAGTGTCTGCTGTCACCAGGGGGCGCTGTTTTTGAAAGAGAATATTTTCATATAGGCGTCTTCAGGGCCAGATTATCATCAATCAGAGCAAGTTTGGTTCAGATCGGACTCGGATTCGTAAAGTTGTAATAGTTTGTTTTTGTCACAAATATCTGACTTTGCAGTGTTGCTGTGGCAACACCGTTGAACGATTTGTTATCATATAAAGCACGCATAATCGACCATGTGTTTTGAATGTTTTCCCAATTTTTGAGTTTGATACGATTAACTCTGTAAAAGTTATTACGGAAATGTTTATTTTTTGGATTTTCTGTTACCACAAGGAGGCGCTGTGCTAAAAATGTACAGTTTTTCCACAGACTTCTTCAGCAATGGTCCATCATCAACCCTAGGTAATTTGGTTGGGATGTGACCTTCTATCGCAAAGTTATAAGAGTTTTGTTGCCTGTGGCGAAACATTAAAATTTTCACCAACTTTGCCGGCCCCTTACTCTTACGCCATAATACCTATTGAAGAGATTTTGATACCTTTGGATCCTCAACTTGTCCAAAGTGACCTCACCAAGTTTGAAGGTGATCCCATGAAAGTTCTAGGACAAATCTGTTCAAATATCATTGGTGCAAAATGGCCAAAATCAGCAAAGCATTTACTTTCAATCCAAGATGGCGGCTTTCCTGTTAGTTTTAGAGCATAGGCTACGCTGACTTTTTTGACCGGCGTGACCTAAGGAACGCGTGTACCAAGTTTTGTGCATGTACATTAAACGTGCTCCTCAGGACCACAGGTTTTAGGGGGTGGAGCAGTTTTTTGGCACGTCCACTTTCACCAGGGGGCGCTGATTTTGACTTGAAATATTTTCACATAGGTTTGTTCAGGGCCAGACTATCAACAATCCTAGCAAGTTTGGTTCAGATTGGACCAGGATTGGCAAAGTTGTAACAGTTTTTTTTTGTAGTATTTTCTACCACCACCAGGAGGCGCTGTTTTCAAAATGTATTGTTTTCGGCAATATAGTCGCCTTCAGCAACTACCCATTATCAATCATAGGAAGTTTGGTTGGGATTGGATCTTCCATCGCAAAGTTATAAGAGTTTTGCTTTTTGTTTTGAAAAATAGGAATTTACACCCACTTTGGCGCCCCCTATCTCGTACACCATGAGACATTTTAAAAAACTTTTGATAACTTAAGCTCCTCAACTGGTTCACAGTGACCTCACCGAGTTTAAAGGTGATCGCACAAGCACTCTAGGATTAATTCCTTCAAATACCAGAGGTCATATTGTCTCCGTCACCAGGGGGTGCTGTTTTTGAAAGTGAATATTTTCATATAGACGTCTTCAGGGCTGGACTATCATCAATCCTAGCAAGTTTGGTTCAGATTGGACTAGGATTAGCAAAGTTGTAGCAGTTTGTTTTTTTGTCGCAAAAATCCGACTTTGCATCATTACCATGGCAACATCATGTAACTCTACGCCATCATATTGAGCATGCATCATCTACCTTGTGTTTTGGGTGATTTTTACCAATTTTGAGTTTGATCCGATAATCTCTGTAAAAGTTATTCCCGAAATTGTAAAAGTAACTTTTTTTTTTAATTTTCTGCCACCACCAGGAGGCGATGTTTACAAACTTGACAGTTTTTGCATAGGCCTCTTCAGCAAGGGCTCATCATCAATCGCCACAAGTTTGGTTAAGATCGGACCTTCCATCGCAAAGTTATAAGAGTTGTGTTGCCTGTGGCGAAAATCTTAAATTTTCACCAACTTTGACGCCCCCTTTCTCGTACGCCCTGATACTTATTAAAAAGTTTTCAGGAACTTTAGATCCTCAACTTGTCCACAGTGACCTCACCAAGTTTGAACGTGATTCCATGTAAGCTCTGGGACAAGGTCGTTCAAATACCGATGGTGCGAAATGGCCAAAATCGCCTCTGTTTTGGCGTGCAATCCAAGATGGCGTCCTTCCTGTAGGATTCACAGGGAAGTTGTCATCGACTTTTTTGACCGTCCCCACCTCATGAACATGTGTGCCAAGTTTCGTTCATGTACGTTAAACCAGAGAGCAGATGACCTAATAGAAGTTTTTTGCGTCAGTTTTTAGCCCCGCCCTCTTCCATTTTTTGACGCACATTCCTTGAAACATTGATATACGTAATTTTACACCAGGTCTGATGGGGTTGCAAAATTTGGTGAGTTTTGGGGCATGGGAAAGGCCTCAAAAACGCGATTCATTTGGAGGAATAATAATAACTAGTACCGCAAGCGGTAATTGACGGGTTCGAGCTTGACGGCTCGTGAGTCCCTGTGCGTCCACGTCGCAGCGCGAGTCCTCTTCCTCATCTTCCGTTCATTCACCGCTTGTAGTACAGGTTATTTTCAGCTGCATCCCCGCGCAATGTCAGGCGTGTCCTTTTAAAATGGCCGTCTTCCTGTTGGGTGAAAGGCGTGTCCGTAAACGTGTTTAGGGAAGGTACCTTGACTTACATAACAAGTTTCATTTGGATCGGAGAATGTCAGACTTTACTTCCTGTTTCGGGAGTTGTACTTCCTGTAAGGAGGTCATCCTTTACAGACATGTTCAGGGCGGGTCTGAGGTCTAACAGTGTGATTTCATCTATAAGTTGTTATTTTTGTGATAGAACATCTGATGGTATAAGAATTTAGGGTGCATTTTCTCTTTTTTCCCTCTGTTACTTTTTCTCTCTTCCCATTTTCCCTGTTTTGTTTTCCTTGGCCCCTCTTGCAGTACCTTTTGCCCCATCTTTCCCTTTCAGAGCAGCATGAGCAACTGTAAATGTTAGATTTGATAGATTTGTAGGCAAATGCCTCCATCATGTGGCGAACAAAGGTTACTGCACTGACAAACCACTCAGTAGAGTGGGTCCTGTGCAGTGTTCTTATGTCAACACCGTTGAACGATTTGTTATCATATTCAGCAAGCATCATCTACCATGTGTTTTACATGTTTTCATTCATTTTGAGTATGATACAATGACATTTGTTAAAGTTATAAGGGAAATTGTGAAATTGTATTTTCTGTTACCACCAGAAGGCGCTGTTTTTAAAATGTACAGTTTTTGCATAAGCATCTTCAGCAAGATCCCATCATCGATCGTCACTAGTTTGGTTAAGATCTGACCTTCCATCGCAAAGTTATAAGAGTTTGTTGTTGTAGCGAAATACCAGACGTCATATTGTCTGCCGTCAACAGGGGGCACTGTTTTTGAAAATGAATATTTTCATATAGGCATCTTCAGGGATTGACTATCATCAATCCTAGCAAGTTTGGTTCAGATTGGAATAGCATTCGCAAAGTGGTAGCAGTTTGTTTTTTGTCGCAAATATCTGACTTTGTAGTGTTGTCATGGCAACACTGTTGAACAATTTGTTATCATATTAGGCACGCATCATCTACCATGTGTTTGGAATGTTTCCCAAATTTTGAGTTTGATACAAGGAAATTTGTTAAAGTTATAAGGGAAATTGTGAACTTGTACTTTCTGTTACCACCAGGTGGCGCTGTTTCCAAAATTTACAATTTTTGCATAGGCATCTTCAGCAAAAGCCCATCATCGAGCATCACAAGTTTGGTTAAGATCTGACCTTCAATCGCAAAGTTATAAGAGTTTGTTGTGTGTTGCGAAATACCAGCCTTCCTAGTGTTTGCCACCACCAGGAGGCGATGTTTTCAAAATTTACAGTTTTTGCATAGACATCTTTAGCAAGGGCCCATCATCGATTGTCACTTGTTTGGTTACTATCTGACCTTCCATGGCAAAGTTATAAGAGATTGTTGTGTGTTGCGAGGAATCGTGATTTTCGCCAACTTTCCTGACCTTCTTCTTGTTAGCCGTGATACTTAATGAAAAGATTTTGATACCTTTGGATCCTCAACTTGTTCACAGTGACCTCACAAAGTTTCAAGGTGATCCCATGAAAGCTCTATGACAAGTGCGTTCACATACCATTGGTGCGAAATGGCCAAAATCTGCAAAAAATGTACTTTCAATCCAAGATGGCGGCTTTCCCGTTCGTTTTTGAGCATAGGCTGCTTTGAATTTTTTGACCGTCCTGACCTAAGGAACGCGTGAGTACCAAGTTTAGTGCATGTACATTAAACGTGCTCCTCAGGAGGACAAGTTTTACGGGTTGTAAGAGTTTCGCCTTTTGTTGTGAAAAATATGAATGAACGCCAACTTTGGCGCCCCCTATCTCCAAAACCATGTGACATTTTAAAAAACTTTTAATAACTTTAGATCCTCAACTTATTCACAGTGACCTCAACCAGTTTGAAGGTGATCGAATTAAAGCTCTATGACAAGTGCGTTCACATACCATTGGTGCGAAATGGCCAAAATCTGCGAAAAATGTACTTTCAATCCAAAATGGCGGCTTTCCTGTACGTTTTAGAGGTTCGGCTACGCTGACTTTTTTGACCGTCTGGACCTAACGAACGCGTGAGTACCAAGTTTCGTGCATGTACATTCAACGTGCTCCTCAGGAGGACAAGTTTTACGGGTTGTAAGAGTTTTGCCTTTTGTTGTGAAAAACATGAATGAACACCAACTTTGGCGCCCCCTATCTCGTACACCGAGCGACATTTTAAAAAGCTTTCAGTAACTTATGCTCGGCAACTTGTTCACAGTGACCTCACTAATTTTCAAGGTGATCGCACAAAAACTCTAGGACAAGGTCATTCAAATATCAGGTGTCATAGTGGCTGCTGTCACAAGGGGGCGCTGTTTTTGAAAGTGAATATTTTCAAATAGGTGTCTTCAGGGCCAGACTATCATCAATCCTAGCAAGTTTGGTTCAGATTGGACTCAGTTTAGCAAAGTTGTAGCAGTTTGTTTTTTTGTCACAAATATCTGACTTTGCAGTGTTGCTATGGCAACACCGTTGCGCCATTTGTTATCATAATAAGCACGCATCATCTTTCATGTGTTTTAAATGTTGTCACCAATTTTGAGTTTGATACGATTAAATATGTAAAAGTTATTACCGAAATTGTGTATTTGTTGTATTTTCTGTTACCACAAGGAGGCGCTGTGCTAAAAATTTACAGTTTTTCCACAGACTTCTTCAGCAATGGTCCATCATCAACCCTAGGTAATTTGGTTGGGAAGTGACCTTCTATCGCAAAGTTATAAGAGTTTTGTTGCCTGTGTCGAAAAATAAAAATTTTCACCAACTTTGCCGGCCCCTTTCTCGTACACCATGATACTTATTAAAAAGTTTTTAGCAACTTTAGATCCTCAACTTGTCCAAAGTGACCTCACCAAGTTTGAACGTGATCCCATGTAAGCTCTAGGACAAGTTAGTTCAAATACCGATGGTGCGATATGGCCAAAATCGGCAAAAAATGAATTTTCAATCCAAGATGGCGGCTTTCCTGTTCGTTTTAGAGCATAGGCTACGCTGACTTTTTTGACCGTCCCGACCTAAGGAACGCGGGTACCAAGTTTCGTGCATGTACATTAAACGTGCTCCTCAGGCCCACAAGTTTTAGGGGGTGGAGCAGTTATTTGCCCCGCCCACTTTCATTTTTTAACGCCCATTCCCCGAAACATTAATATACGTAATTTTACACCAGGTCTGATGGGGTTGCAAAATTTGGTGAGTTTTGGGGCATGGGAAAGGCCTCAAAAACGCGATTCATTTGGAGGAATAATAATAAGAATAATCTTAGCGATTATAATAGGGTTCTTGCGCAACCAAGTTGCTCGAACCCTAACTAGTACCGCAAGCGGTAATCAACGGGTTCGAGCTTGACGGCTCGCGGGGCTCCCTGCGCCCACCTCGCCGTGCGAGTCCTCTAGCTCATATTCCGTTCATTCATTGCTTGCGGTAGTAGTTATTTTCAGCTTGGACTATTTTCAGCGTCCATGTGTTAAGTTAGAGGGCACTTCCTGTTTAAAATGGCAGACTTCCTCTTTTTCCTATTTAATTTAATTTAATTTAATTTAATTTAATTTAATTTAATTTAATTTAATTTAATTTAATTTAATTTTATTTAATTTAATTTTATGATTAAGTGCAATATAGGCTATGGTATTGGTATTGGTATTGGTTCAATATGTGCAGTAATTGCAAGTTTTAATAAAAATTTAACCCTCCACTTGTTGTTTTTATTTTGGCCCCCCGTGTATTTGACTTTGGCATTACTGCTTTACAGACATGTTCCGGGCGGGTTTGAGGTCTCACATATCAAGTTTCAAGTGAATACAGCAATCCCAATTAGAGCAGCATGAGAAACTGTAAATGTTAGATTTGATAGATTTGTAGGCAAATGCCTCCATCATGTGGCGAACAAAGGTTACTGCACTGACGAACCACTCAGTAGAGTAGATCCTGTGCAGTGTTCTTATGTCAACGCCGTTGAACGATTTGTTATCATATTCAGCAAGCATCATCTACCATGTGTTTTACATGTTTTCATTCATTTTGAGTATGATACAATGAAATTTGTTAAAGTTATAAGGGAAATTGTGAACTTGTATTTTATGTTACCACCAGAAGGCGCTGTTTTCAAAATGTACAGTTTTTGCACAAGCATCTTCAGCAAGATCCCATCATCGATCGTCACGAGTTTGGTTAAGATCTGACCTTCCATCGCAAAGTTATAAGAGTTTGTTGTTGTAGCGAAATACTAGACGTCATATTGTCTGCCGTCAACAGAAGGCACTGTTTTTGAAAGTGAATATTTTCATACAGGCATCTTCAGGGATTGACTATCATCAATCCTAGCAAGTTTGGTTCAGATTGGAATAGCATTCGCAAAGTGGTAGCAGTTTGTTTTTTGTCGCAAATATCTGACTTTGCAGTGTTGTCATTGCAACACTGTTGAACAATTTGTTATCATATTAGGCACGCATCATCTACCATGTGTTTTGAATGTTTTCCCAAATTTTGAGTTTGATACAAGGAAATTTGTTAAAGTTATAAGGGAAATTGTGAACTTGTACTTTCTGTTACCACCAGGTGGCGCTGTTTCCAAAATTTACAGTTTTTGCTTAGGCATCTTTAGCAAAAGCCCATCATCTATCATCACAAGTTTGGTTAAGATCTGACCTTCAATCGCAAAGTTATAAGAGTTTGTTGTGTGTTGCGAAATACCAGACTTCATAGCGTTTGCCACCACCAGGAGGCGATGTTTTCAAAATTTACAGTTTTTGCATAGACATCTTTAGCAAGGGCCCATCATCGATTGTCACTTGTTTGGTTAATATCTGACCTTCCATGGCAAAGTTATGAGAGATTGTTGTGTGTTGCGAGGAATCGTGATTTTCGCCAACTTTGCCGCCCTTCTTCTTGTTCGCCGTGATACTTGATGAAAAGATTTTGATACCTTTGGATCCTCAACTTGTTCACAGTGACCTCAGCAAGTTTGAAGGTGATCCCATGAAAGCTCTATGACAAGTGCGTTCACATACCATTGGTGTGAAATGGCCAAAATCTGCAAAAATTGTACTTTCAATCCAAGATGGCGGCTTTCCTGTTCGTTTTAGAGCTTCGGCTACGCTGACTTTTTTGACCGTCTGGACCTAAGGAACGCGTGAGTACCAAGTTCCGTGCATGTACATTCAACGTGCTCCTCAGGAGGACAAGTTTTACGGGTTGTAAGAGTTTCACCTTTTGTTGTGAAAAATATGAATGAACACCAACTTTGGCGCCCCCTATCTCGTACACCGAGCGATATTTTAAAAAGCTTTCAGGAACTTATGCTCGGCAACTTGTTCACAGTGACCTCACCAACTTTCAAGGTGATCGCATAAAAATTCTAGGATTAGTTCATTCAAATATCAGGTGTCATAGTGTCTGCTGTCACCAGGGGGCACTGGTTTTGAAAGTGAATATTTTCATATAGGCGTCTTCAGGGCCAGATTATCATCAATCAGAGCAAGTTTGGTTCAGATCGGACTCGGATTCGTAAAGTTGTAGCAGTTTGTTTTTTGTCACAAATATCTGACTTTTCAGTGTTGCTGTGGCAACAGCGTTGAACGATTTGTTATCATATAAAGCTAGCATCATCGACCATGTGTTTTGAATGTTTTCCCAATTTTTGAGTTTGATACGATTAACTCTGTAAAAGTTATTACCGAAATGTTTATTTTTTGGATTTTCTGTTACCACAAGGAGGCACTGTGCTCAAAATTTACGTTTTTTTCACAGACTTCTTCTGCAATGGTCCATCATCAACCCTAGATAATTTGGTTGGGATGTGACCTTCTATCGCAAAGTTATAAGAGTTTTGTTGCCTGTGGCGAAACATTAAAATTTTCACCAACTTTGCCGGCCCCTTACTCTTACGCCATAATACCTATTGAAAAGATTTTGATACCTTTGGATCCTCAACTTGTCCAAAGTGACCTCACCAAGTTTGAAGGTGATCCCATGAAAGTTCTAGGACAAATCTGTTCAAATATCATTGGTGCGAAATGGCCAAAATCAGCAAAGCATTTACTTTCAATCCAAGATGGCGGCTTTCCTGTTCGTTTTAGAGCATAGGCTACGCTGACTTTTTTGACCGGCCCGACCTAAGGAACACGTGTACCAAGTTTTGTGCATGTACATTAAACGTGCTCCTCAGGACCACAATTTTTAGGGGGTGGAGCAGTTTTTTGGCCCGTCCACTTTCACCAGGGGGCGCTGATTTTGACATGAAATATTTTCACATAGGTTTGTTCAGGGCCAGACTATCAACAATCCTAGCAAGTTTGGTTCAGATTGGACCAGGATTGGCAAAGTTGTAACAGTTTTTTTTTTTTAGTATTTTCTACCACCACCAGGAGGCGCTGTTTTCAAAATGTATTGTTTTCGGCAATATAGTGGCCTTCAGCAACTACCCATTATCAAACATAGGAAGTTTGGTTGGGATTGGATCTTCCATCGCAAAGTTATAAGAGTTTCGCTTTTTGTTGTGAAAAATAGGAATTTACACCCACTTTGGCGCCCCCTATCTCGTACACCATGAGACATTTTAAAAAACTTTTGATAACTTAAGTTCCTCAACTGGTTCACAGTGACCTGACCGAGTTTAAAGGTGATCGCACAAGAACTCTCGGATTTATTCATTCAAATACCAGAGGTCATATTGTCTCCGTCACCAGGGGGTGCTGTTTTTGAAAGTGAATATTATCATATAGACGTCTTCAGGGCCGGACTATCATCAATCCTAGCAAGTTTGGTTCAGATTGGACTAGGATTCGCGAAGTTGTAGCAGTTTGTTTTTTTGTCGCAAAAATCCGACTTTGCATCATTACCATGGCAACATCATGTAACTCTACGCCATCATATTGAGCACGCATAGTCTACCTTGTGTTTAGGGTGATTTTTACCAATTTTGAGTTTGATACGATAATCTCTGTAAAAGTTATTCCCGAAATTGTAAAAGTAACTTTTTTTTTTAGATTTTCTGCCACCACCAGGAGGCGATGTTTACAAACTTGACAGTTTTTGCATAGCCATCTTCAGCAAGGGCCCATCATCGATCGCCACAAGTTTGGTTACGATCGGACCTTCCATCACAAAGTTATAAGAGTTTCGTTGCGTGTAGCGAGAAATTACAAATTTTCGCCAACTTTGCCGGCCCTTTTCTCGTACACCATGCGACATTTCAACTAACCATAAGCATCGTTAGATCCCCAACTTGTCCACAGTGACCTCACCAAGTTTGAACAGGATCCCATGTAAGCTCTAGGACAAGTTCGTTCACATACCATTGCTGCAAAATGGCCAAAATAGGCCAAAAATGGCTGTTCAACCCAAGATGGCGGCCTTCCTGTAGGACTTACAGCGGCGCTAGCACGGACTTTTTGGACCGTCCTGACATGCTTAACACGTGTACCAATTTTCGTGCATGTACGTGAAACACGAGAAAAATCGGCCTGATGAAAGCTGTTTTTCATTTTCGTAAGCCCCGCCCACTTTCAATTTTGAACGCAGTGTCCCCGAACTACTATCAGACGTAAATTTACACCAGGTTTGATGCCCTCGCAAAAATTGGTGAGTTTTCGTGTATGGGAAAGGCCTCAAAAAGGCGATTCATTTAGAGGAATAATAATAATAATAATAAGAATAATCTTCACAGTTTCAATAGGGTTCTTGCAACCAAGTTGCTCGAACCCTAATAACTAGTACCGCAAGCGGTAATCAACGGGTTCGAGCTTGACGGCTCGCGAGTCCCCGTGCGTCCACGTCGCAGCGCGAGTCCTCTTCCTCATCTTCCGTTCATTCACCGCTTGTGGTACTGGTTATTTTCAGCTGCATCCCCGCGCAATGTCAGGCGTGTCCGTTTAAAATGGCCGTCTTCCTGTTGGGTGAAAGGCGTGTCCGTAAACATGTTTAGGGAAGGTACCTTGACTTACATAATAAGTTTCGTGTGGATCGGAGAATGTCAGACATTACTTCCTGTTTCGGGAGTTGTACTTCCTGTAAGGAGGTCATCCTTTACAGACATGTTCAGGGCCGGTCTGAGGTCTGAGGTCTAACAGTGTGATTTTGTCTATAAGTTGTTATTTTTGTGAAAAACAACTGATGGTATCAGAATTGAAGCTGAATTTTAGAAATAACTAGTTATTTTTGTGATAGAACATCTGATGGTATAAGAATTTAGGGTGCATTTTCTCTTTTTTCCCTCTGTTACTTTTTCTCTCTTCCCATTTTCCCTGTTTTTTTTTTTCCTTGGCCCCTCTTGCAGTACCTTTTGCCCCATCTTTCCCTTTCAGAGCAGCATGAGAAACTGTAAATGTTAGATTTGATAGATTTGTAGGCAAATGCCTCCATCATGTGGCGAACAAAGGTTACTGCACTGACGAACCACTCAGTAGAGTAGATCCTGTGCAGTGTTCTTATGTCAACACCGTTGAACGATTTGTTATCATATTCAGCAAGCATCATCTACCATGTGTTTTACATGTTTTCATTCATTTTGAGTATGATACAATGAAATTTGTTAAAGTTATAAGGGAAATTGTGAACTTGTATTTTCTGTTACCACCAGAAGGCGCTGTTTTCAAAATGTACAGTTTTTGCATAAGCATCTTCAGCAAGATCCCATCATCGGTCGTCACGAGTTTGGTTAAGATCTGACCTTCCATCGCAAAGTTATAAGAGTTTGTTGTTGTAGCGAAATACCAGACGTCATATTGTCTGCCGTCAACAGGGGGCACTGTTTTTGAAAATGAATATTTTCATATAGGCATCTTCAGGGATTGACTATCATCAATCCTAGCAAGTTTGGTTCAGATTGGAATAGCATTCGCAAAGTGGTAGCAGTTTGTTTTTTGTCGCAAATATCTGACTTTGTAGTGTTGTCATGGCAACACTGTTGAACAATTTGTTATCATATTAGGCACGCATCATCTACCATGTGTTTGGAATGTTTTCCCAAATTTTGAGTTTGATACAAGGAAATTTGTTAAAGTTATAAGGGAAATTGTGAACTTGTACTTTCTGTTACCACCAGGTGGCGCTGTTTCCAAAATTTACAATTTTTGCATAGGCATCTTCAGCAAAAGCCCATCATCGATCATCACAAGTTTGGTTAAGATCTGACCTTCAATCGCAAAGTTATAAGAGTTTGTTGTGTGTTGCGAAATACCAGACTTCCTAGTGTTTGCCACCACCAGGAGGCGATGTTTTCAAAATTTACAGTTTTTGCATAGACATCTTTAGCAAGGGCCCATCATCGATTGTCACTTGTTTGGTTACTATCTGACCTTCCATGGCAAAGTTATAAGAGATTGTTGTGTGTTGCGAGGAATCGTGATTTTCGCCAACTTTCCTGACCTTCTTCTTGTTCGCCGTGATACTTAATGAAAAGATTTTGATACCTTTGGATCCTCAACTTGTTCACAGTGACCTCACAAAGTTTCAAGGTGATCCCATGAAAGCTCTATGACAAGTGCGTTCACATACCATTGGTGCGAAATGGCCAAAATCTGCAATACATTTACTTTCAATCCAAGATGGCGGCTTTCCCGTTCGTTTTAGAGCATAGGCTGCTTTGAATTTTTTGACCGTCCTGACCTAAGGAACGCGTGAGTACCAAGTTTAGTGCATGTACATTAAACGTGCTCCTCAGGAGGACAAGTTTTACGGGTTGTAAGAGTTTCGCCTTTTGTTGTGAAAAATATGAATGAACGCCAACTTTGGCGCCCCCTATCTCAAAAACCATGTGACATTTTAAAAAACTTTTAATAACTTTAGATCCTCAACTTATTCACAGTGACCTCAACCAGTTTGAAGGTGATCGAATTAAAGCTCTATGACAAGTGCGTTCACATACCATTGGTGCGAAATGGCCAAAATCTGCGAAAAATGTACTTTCAATCCAAAATGGCGGCTTTCCTGTTCGTTTTAGAGGTTCGGCTACGCTGACTTTTTTGACCGTCTGGACCTAACGAACGCGTGAGTACCAAGTTTCGTGCATGTACATTCAACGTGCTCCTCAGGAGGACAAGTTTTACGGGTTGTAAGAGTTTTGCCTTTTGTTGTGAAAAATATGAATGAACACCAACTTTGGCGCCCCCTATCTCGTACACCGAGCGACATTTTAAAAAGCTTTCAGTAACTTATGCTCGGCAACTTGTTCACAGTGACCTCACTAATTTTCAAGGTGATCGCACAAAAACTCTAGGACAAGTTCATTCAAATATCAGGTGTCATAGTGTCTGCTGTCACCAGGAGGCGCTGTTTTTGAAAGTGAATATTTTCATATAGGTGTCTTCAGGGCTAGACTATCATCAATCCCAGCAAGTTTGGTTCAGATTGGACTCAGATTCACAAAGTTGTAGCAGTTTGTTTTTTTGTCACAAATATCTGACTTTGCAGTGTTGCCATGGCAACACCGTTGAACCATTTGTTATCATAATAAGCACGCATCATCTTTCATGTGTTTTAAATGTTGTCACAAATTTTGAGTTTGATACGATTAAATATGTAAAAGTTATTACCGAAATTGTGTATTTGTTGTATTTTCTGTTACCACAAGGAGGCGCTGTGCTAAAAATGTACAGTTTTTCCACAGACTTCTTCAGCAATGGTCCATCATCAACCCTAGGTAATTTGGTTGGGAAGTGACCTTCTATCGCAAAGTTATAAGAGTTTTGTTGCCTGTGGCGAAAAATAAAAATTTTCACCAACTTTGCCGGCCCCTTTCTCGTACGCCATGATACTTATTAAAAAGTTTTTAGCAACTTTAGATCCTCAACTTGTCCAAAGTGACCTCACCAAGTTTGAACGTGATCCCATGTAAGCTCTAGGACAAGTTCGTTCAAATACCGATGGTGCGATATGGCCAAAATCGGCAAAAAATGAATTTTCAATCCAAGATGGCGGCTTTCCTGTTCGTTTTAGAGCATAGGCTACGCTGACTTTTTTGACCAGCCCGACCTAAGGAACGCGTGTACCAAGTTTCGTGCATGTACATTAAACATGCTCTTCAGGCCCACAATATTTAGGGGGTGGAGCAGTTATTTGTCCCGCCCACTTTCATTTTTTAACGCACATTCCCCGAAACACTAACAAACGTAAATTTACACCAGGTCTGATGCGCTTGCAAAAATTGGTGAGTTTTGGGGCATGTTCAGGGCCTCAAAAATGCGATTCATTTGGTAGGCGGAAGAAGAAGAAGAAGAACGAGTCCTCTTCCTCATCTTCCGTTCATTCACCGCTTGTGGTACAGGTTATTTTCAGCTGCATCCCCGCGCAATGTCAGGCGTGTCCTTTTAAAATGGCCGTCTTCCTGTTGGGTGAAAGGCGTGTCCGTAAACGTGTTTAGGGAAGGTACCTTGACTTACATAACAAGTTTCGTGTGGATCGGAGAATGTCAGACTTTACTTCCTGTTTCGGGAGTTGTACTTCCTGTAAGGAGGTCATCCTTTACAGACATGTTCAGGGCGGGTCTGAGGTCTAACAGTGTGATTTCATCTATAAGTTGTTATTTTTGTGAAAAACAACTGATGGTATCAGAATTGAAGCTGAATTTTAGAAATAACTAGTTATTTTTGTGATAGAACATCTGATGGTATAAGAATTTAGGGTGCATTTTCTCTTTTTTCCCTCTGTTACTTTTTTTCTCTTCCCATTTTCCCTGTTTTTTTTTTCCTTGGCCCCTCTTGCAGTACCTTTTGCCCCATCTTTCCCTTTCAGAGCAGCATGAGAAACTGTAAATGTTAGATTTGATAGATTTGTAGGCAAATGCCTCCATCATGTGGCTAACAAAGGTTACTGCACTGACAAACCACTCAGTAGAGTGGGTCCTGTGCAGTGTTCTTATGTCAACACCGTTGAACGATTTGTTATCATATTCAGCAAGCATCATCTACCATGTGTTTTACATGTTTTCATTCATTTTGAGTATGATACAATGAAATTTGTTAAAGTTATAAGGGAAATTGTGAAATTGTATTTTCTGTTACCACCAGAAGGCGCTGTTTTTCAAAATGTACAGTTTTTGCATAAGCATCTTCAGCAAGATCCCATCATCGATCGTCACAGTTTGGTTAAGATCTGACCTTCCATCGCAAAGTTATAAGAGTTTGTTGTTGTAGCGAAATACCAGACGTCATATTGTCTGCCGTCAACAGGGGGCACTGTTTTTGAAAATGAATATTTTCATATAGGCATCTTCAGGGATTGACTATCATCAATCCTAGCAAGTTTGGTTCAGATTGGAATAGCATTCGCAAAGTGGTAGCAGTTTGTTTTTTGTCGCAAATATCTGACTTTGTAGTGTTGTCATGGCAACACTGTTGAACAATTTGTTATCATATTAGGCACGCATCATCTACCATGTGTTTGGAATGTTTTCCCAAATTTTGAGTTTGATACAAGGAAATTTGTTAAAGTTATAAGGGAAATTGTGAACTTGTACTTTCTGTTACCACCAGGTGGCGCTGTTTCCAAAATTTACAATTTTTGCATAGGCATCTTCAGCAAAAGCCCATCATCGATCATCACAAGTTTGGTTAAGATCTGACCTTCAATCGCAAAGTTATAAGAGTTTGTTGTGTGTTGCGAAATACCAGACTTCCTAGTGTTTGCCACCACCAGGAGGCGATGTTTTCAAAATTTACAGTTTTTGCATAGACATCTTTAGCAAGGGCCCATCATCGATTGTCACTTGTTTGGTTAATATCTGACCTTCCATGGCAAAGTTATAAGAGATTGTTGTGTGTTGCGAGGAATCGTGATTTTCGCCAACTTTCCTGACCTTCTTCTTGTTCGCCGTGATACTTAATGAAAAGATTTTGATACCTTTGGATCCTCAACTTGTTCACAGTGACCTCACAAAGTTTCAAGGTGATCCCATGAAAGCTCTATGACAAGTGCGTTCACATACCATTGGTGCGAAATGGCCAAAATCTGCAAAAATGTACTTTCAATCCAAGATGGCGGCTTTCCCGTTCGTTTTAGAGCATAGGCTGCTTTGAATTTTTTGACCGTCCTGACCTAAGGAACGCGTGAGTACCAAGTTTAGTGCATGTACATTAAACGTGCTCCTCAGGAGGACAAGTTTTACGGGTTGTAAGAGTTTCGCCTTTTGTTGTGAAAAATATGAATGAACGCCAACTTTGGCGCCCCCTATCTCAAAAACCATGTGACATTTTAAAAAACTTTTAATAACTTTAGATCCTCAACTTATTCACAGTGACCTCAACCAGTTTGAAGGTGATCGAATTAAAGCTCTATGACAAGTGCGTTCACATACCATTGGTGCGAAATGGCCAAAATCTGCGAAAAATGTACTTTCAATCCAAAATGGCGGCTTTCCTGTTCGTTTTAGAGGTTCGGCTACGCTGACTTTTTTGACCGTCTGGACCTAACGAACGCGTGAGTACCAAGTTTCGTGCATGTACATTCAACGTGCTCCTCAGGAGGACAAGTTTTACGGGTTGTAAGAGTTTTGCCTTTTGTTGTGAAAAATATGAATGAACACCAACTTTGGCTCCCCCTATCTCGTTCACCGAGCGACATTTTAAAAAGCTTTCAGTAACTTATGCTCGGCAACTTGTTCACAGTGACCTCACTAATTTTCAAGGTGATCGCACAAAAACTCTAGGACAAGTTCATTCAAATATCAGGTGTCATAGTGGCTGCTGTCACAAGGGGGCGCTGTTTTTGAAAGTGAATATTTTCAAATAGGTGTCTTCAGGGCCAGACTATCATCAATCCTAGCAAGTTTGGTTCAGATTGGACTCAGTTTCGCAAAGTTGTAGCAGTTTGTTTTTTTGTCACAAATATCTGACTTTGCAGTGTTGCTATGGCAACACCGTTGCGCCATTTGTTATCATAATAAGCACGCATCATCTTTCATGTGTTTTAAATGTTGTCACAAATTTTGAGTTTGATACGATTAAATATGTAAAAGTTATTACCGAAATTGTGTATTTGTTGTATTTTCTGTTACCACAAGGAGGCGCTGTGCTAAAAATGTACAGTTTTTCCACAGACTTCTTCAGCAATGGTCCATCATCAACCCTAGGTAATTTGGTTGGGAAGTGACCTTCTATCGCAAAGTTATAAGAGTTTTGTTGCCTGTGGCGAAAAATAAAAATTTTCACCAACTTTGCCGGCCCCTTTCTCGTACACCATGATACTTATTAAAAAGTTTTTAGCAACTTTAGATCCTCAACTTGTCCAAAGTGACCTCACCAAGTTTGAACGTGATCCCATGTAAGCTCTAGGACAAGTTCGTTCAAATACCGATGGTGCGATATGGCCAAAATCGGCAAAAAATGAATTTTCAATCCAAGATGGCGGCTTTCCTGTTCGTTTTAGAGCTTCGGCTACGCTGACTTTTTTGACCAGCCCGACCTAAGGAACGCGTGTACCAAGTTTCGTGCATGTACATTAAACATGCTCTTCAGGCCCACAATATTTAGGGGGTGGAGCAGTTATTTGTCCCGCCCACTTTCATTTTTTAACGCACATTCCCCGAAACACTAACAAACGTAAATTTACACCAGGTCTGATGCGCTTGCAAAAATTGGTGAGTTTTGGGGCATGTTCAGGGCCGCAAAAATGCGATTCATTTGGTAGGCGGAAGAAGAAGAAGAAGAATAACTCTTACGATTACAATAGGGTTCTTGCGCAACATTGTTGCTCGAACCCTAACTAGTACCGCAAGCGGTAATTGACGGGTTCGAGCTTGACGGCTCGCGAGTCCCTGTGCGTCCACGTCGCAGCGCGAGTCCTCTTCCTCATCTTCCGTTCATTCACCGCTTGTGGTACTGGTTATTTTCAGCTGCATCCCCGCGCAATGTCAGGCGTGTCCTTTTAAAATGGCCGTCTTCCTGTTGGGTGAAAGGCGTGTCCGTAAACGTGTTTAGGGAAGGTACCTTGACTTACATAACAAGTTTCGTGTGGATCGGAGAATGTCAGACTTTACTTCCTGTTTCGGGAGTTGTACTTCCTGTAAGGAGGTCATCCTTTACAGACATGTTCAGGGCGGGTCTGAGGTCTAACAGTGTGATTTCATCTATAAGTTGTTATTTTTGTGAAAAACAACTGATGGTATCAGAATTGAAGCTGAATTTTAGAAATAACTAGTTATTTTTGTGATAGAACATCTGATGGTATAAGAATTTAGGGTGCATTTTCTCTTTTTTCCCTCTGTTACTTTTTCTCTCTTCCCATTTTCCCTGTTTTTTTTTTCCTTGGCCCCTCTTGCAGTACCTTTTGCCCCATCTTTCCCTTTCAGAGCAGCATGAGAAACTGTAAATGTTAGAGTTGATAGATTTGTAGGCAAATGCCTCCATCATGTGGCGAACAAAGGTTACTGCACTGACAAACCACTCAGTAGAGTGGGTCCTGTGCAGTGTTCTTATGTCAACACCGTTGAACGATTTGTTATCAAATTCAGCAAGCATCATCTACCATGTGTTTTACATGTTTTCATTCATTTTGAGTATGATACAATGAAATTTGTTAAAGTTATAAGGGAAATTGTGAAATTGTATTTTCTGTTACCACCAGAAGGCGCTGTTTTCAAAATGTACAGTTTTTGCATAAGCATCTTCAGCAAGATCCCATCATCGATCGTCACGAGTTTGGTTAAGATCTGACCTTCCATCGCACAGTTATAAGAGTTTGTTGTTGTAGCGAAATACTAGACGTCATATTGTCTGCCGTCAACAGAAGGCACTGTTTTTGAAAGTGAATATTTTCATACAGGCATCTTCAGGGATTGACTATCATCAATCCTAGCAAGTTTGGTTCAGATTGGAATAGCATTCGCAAAGTGGTAGCAGTTTGTTTTTTGTCGCAAATATCTGACTTTGCAGTGTTGTCATTGCAACACTGTTGAACAATTTGTTATCATATTAGGCACGCATCATCTACCATGTGTTTTGAATGTTTTCCCAAATTTTGAGTTTGATACAAGGAAATTTGTTAAAGTTATAAGGGAAATTGTGAACTTGTACTTTCTGTTACCACCAGGTGGCGCTGTTTCCAAAATTTACAGTTTTTGCATAGGCATCTTTAGCAAAAGCCCATCATCTATCATCACAAGTTTGGTTAAGATCTGACCTTCAATCGCAAAGTTATAAGAGTTTGTTGTGTGTTGCGAAATACCAGACTTCCTAGTGTTTGCCACCACCAGGAGGCGATGTTTTCAAAATTTACAGTTTTTGCATAGACATCTTTAGCAAGGGCCCATCATCGATTGTCACTTGTTTGGTTAATATCGGACCTTCTATCGCAAAGTTATAAGAGTTTTGTTGCATGTGGCGAAAATCTTAAATTTTCACCAACTTTGACGCCCCCTTTCTCGTACGCCATGATACTTATTAAAAAGTTTTCAGGAACTTTAGATCCTCAACTTGTCCACAGTGACCTCAGCAAGTTTGAAGGTGATCCCATGAAAGCTCTATGACAAGTGCGTTCACATACCATTGGTGCGAAATGGCCAAAATCAGCAAAAAATTTACTTTCAATCCAAGATGGCGGCTTTCCCGTTCGTTTTAGAGCATAAGCTGCTTTGAATTTTTTGACCGTCTGGACCTAAGGAACGCGTGAGTACCAAGTTTAGTGCATGTACATTCAACATGCTCCTCAGGAGGATAAGTTTTACGGGTTGTAGGAGTTTCGCCTTTTGTTGTGAAAAATATGAATGAACGCCAAATTTGGCGCCCCCTATCTCAAAAACCATGTAACATTTTAAAAAACTTTTAATAACTTTAGATCCTCAACTTGTCCACAGTGACCTCAACCAGTTTGAAGGTGATCCCTTTAAAGCTCTATGACAAGTGCGTTCACATACCATTGGTGCGAAATGGCCAAAATCTGCAAAAAATTTACTTTCAATCCAAGATGGCGCTTTCCTGTTCGTTTTAGAGCTTCGGCTACGCTGACTTTTTTGACCGTCTGGACCTAAGGAATGCGTGAGTACCAAGTTTTGTGCATGTACATTCAACGTGCTCCTCAGGAGGACAAGTTTTACGGGTTGTAAGAGTTTCACCTTTTGTTGTGAAAAATATGAATGAACACCAACTTTGGCGCCCCCTATCTCGTACACCGAGCGATATTTTAAAAAGCTTTCAGGAACTTATGCTCGGCAACTTGTTCACAGTGACCTCACCAACTTTCAAGGTGATAGCATAAAAACTCTAGGATTAGTTCATTCAAATATCAGGTGTCATAGTGTCTGCTGTCACCAGGGGGCGCTGTTTTTGAAAGAGAATATTTTCATATAGGCGTCTTCAGGGCCAGATTATCATCAATCAGAGCAAGTTTGGTTCAGATCGGACTCGGATTCGTAAAGTTGTAATAGTTTGTTTTTTGTCACAAATATCTGACTTTGCAGTGTTGCTGTGGCAACACCGTTGAACGATTTGTTATCATATAAAGCACGCATAATCGACCATGTGTTTTGAATGTTTTCCCAATTTTTGAGTTTGATACGATTAACTCTGTAAAAGTTATTACCGAAATGTTTATTTTTTGGATTTTCTGTTACCACAAGGAGGCGCTGTGCTAAAAATGTACAGTTTTTCCACAGACTTCTTCAGCAAAGGTCCATCATCAACCCTAGGTAATTTGGTTTGGATGTGACCTTCTATCGCAAAGTTATAAGAGTTTTGTTGCCTGTGGCGAAACATTAAAATTTTCACCAACTTTGCCGGCCCCTTACTCTTACGCCATAATACCTATTGAAAAGATTTTGATACCTTTGGATCCTCAACTTGTCCAAAGTGACCTCACCAAGTTTGAAGGTGATCCCATGAAAGTTCTAGGACAAATCTGTTCAAATATCATTGGTGCAAAATGGCCAAAATCAGCAAAGCATTTACTTTCAATCCAAGATGGCGGCTTTCCTGTTCGTTTTAGAGCATAGGCTACGCTGACTTTTTTGACCGGCGTGACCTAAGGAACGCGTGTACCAAGTTTTGTGCATGTACATTAAACGTGCTCCTCAGGACCACAGGTTTTAGGGGGTGGAGCAGTTTTTTGGCCCGTCCACTTTCACCAGGGGGCGCTGATTTTGACTTGAAATATTTTCACATAGGTTTGTTCAGGGCCAGACTATCAACAATCCTAGCAAGTTTGGTTCAGATTGGACCAGGATTGGCAAAGTTGTAACAGTTTTTTTTTTGTAGTATTTTCTACCACCACCAGGAGGCGCTGTTTTCAAAATGTATTGTTTTCGGCAATATAGTCGCCTTCAGCAACTACCCATTATCAATCATAGGAAGTTTGGTTGGGATTGGATCTTCCATCGCAAAGTTATAAGAGTTTTGCTTTTTGTTGTGAAAAATAGGAATTTACACCCACTTTGGCGCCCCCTATCTCGTACACCATGAGACATTTTAAAAAACTTTTGATAACTTAAGCTCCTCAACTGGTTCACAGTGACCTCACCGAGTTTAAAGGTGATCGCACAAGAACTCTAGGATTAATTCCTTCAAATACCAGAGGTCATATTGTCTCCGTCACCAGGGGGTGCTGTTTTTGAAAGTGAATATTTTCATATAGACGTCTTCAGGGCTGGACTATCATCAATCCTAGCAAGTTTGGTTCAGATTGGACTAGGATTCGCAAAGTTGTAGCAGTTTGTTTTTTTGTCGCAAAAATCCGACTTTGCATCATTACCATGGCAACATCATGTAACTCTACGCCATCATATTGAGCATGCATCATCTACCTTGTGTTTTGGTGATTTTTACCAATTTTGAGTTTGATACGATAATCTCTGTAAAAGTTATTCCCGAAATTGTAAAAGTAACTTTTTTTTTTTATTTTCTGCCACCACCAGGAGGCGATGTTTACAAACTTGACAGTTTTTGCATAGGCCTCTTCAGCAAGGGCCCATCATCAATCGCCACAAGTTTGGTTAAGATCGGACCTTCTATCGCAAAGTTATAAGAGTTTTGTTGCGTGTGGCGAAAATCGTGAATTTTCACCAACTTTGACGCCCCCTTTCTCGTACGCCATGATACTTATTAAAAAGTTTTCAGGAACTTTAGATCCTCAACTTGTCCACAGTGACCTCACCAAGTTTGAACGTGATTCCATGTAAGCTCTGGGACAAGTTCGTTCAAATACCGATGGTGCGAAATGGCCAAAATCGCCTCTGTTTTGGCGTGCAATCCAAGATGGCGTCCTTCCTGTAGGATTCACAGGGAAGTTGTCATCGACTTTTTTGACCGTCCCCACCTCATGAACATGTGTGCCAAGTTTCGTTCATGTACGTTAAACCCGAGAGCAGATGACCTAATAGAAGTTTTTTGCGTCAGTTTTTAGCCCCGCCCTCTTCCATTTTTTGACGCACATTCCTTGAAACACTTGATATACGTAATTTTACACCAGGTCTGATGGGGTTGCAAAATTTGGTGAGTTTTGGGGCATGGGAAAGGCCTCAAAAACGCGATTCATTTGGAGGAATAATAAGAATAAGAATAATCTTAGCGATTACAATAGGGTTCTTGCAACCAAGTTGCTCGAACCCTAATAATCTTCGCAGTTTCAATAGGGTTCTTGCAACCAAGTTGCTCGAACCCTAATAAGAACTAGTACCGCAAGCGGTAATTGACGGGTTCGAGCTTGACGGCTCGCGAGTCCCTGTGCGTCCACGTTGCAGCGCGAGTCCTCTTGCTCATCTTCCGTTCATTAACCGCATCCCTGCGCAATGTCAGGCGTGTCCTTTTAAAATGGCCGTCTTCCTGTTGGGTGAAAGGCGTGTCCGTAAACGTGTTTAGGGAAGGTACCTTGACTTACATAACAAGTTTCGTGTGGATCGGAGAATGTCAGACTTTACTTCCTGTTTCGGGAGTTGTACTTCCTGTAAGGAGGTCATCCTTTACAGACATGTTCAGGGCGGGTCTGAGGTCTAACAGTGTGATTTTGTCTATAAGTTGTTATTTTTGTGAAAAACATCTGATGGTATCAGAATTGAAGCTGAATTTTAGAAATAACTAGTTATTTTTGTGATAGAACATCTGATGGTATAAGAATTTAGGGTGCATTTTCTCTTTTTTCCCTCTGTTACTTTTTCTCTCTTCCCATTTTCCCTGTTTTTTTTTTTCCTTGGCCCCTCTTGCAGTACCTTTTGCCCCATCTTTCCCTTTCAGAGCAGCATGAGAAACTGTAAATGTTAGATTTGATAGATTTGTAGGCAAATGCCTTCATCATGTGGCGAACAAAGGTTACTGCACTGACGAACCACTCAGTAGAGTGGATCCTGTGCAGTGTTCTTATGTCAACACCGTTGAACGATTTGTTATCATATTCAGCAAGCATCATCTACCATGTGTTTTACATGTTTTTATTCATTTTGAGTATGATACAATGAAATTTGTTAAAGTTATAAGGGAAATTGTGAACTTGTATTTTCTGTTACCACCAGAAGGCGCTGTTTTCAAAATGTACAGTTTTTGCATAAGCATCTTCAGCAAGATCCCATCATCGATCGTCACGAGTTTGGTTAAGATCTGACCTTCCATCGCAAAGTTATAAGAGTTTGTTGTTGTAGCGAAATACCACATGTCATATTGTCTGCCGTCAACAGGGGGCACTGTTTTTGAAAGTGAATATTTTCATATAGGCATCTTCAGGGATTGACTATCATCAATCCTAGCAAGTTTGGTTCAGATTAGAATAGCATTCGCAAAGTGGTAGCAGTTTGTTTTTTGTCGCAAATATCTGACTTTGCAGTGCTGTCATGGCAACACTGTTGAACAATTTGTTATCATATTAGGCACGCATCATCTACCATGTGTTTTGAATGTTTTCCTAAATTTTGAGTTTGATACAAGGAAATTTGTTAAAGTTATAAGGGAAATTGTGAACTTGTACTTTCTGTTACCACCAGGTGGCGCTGTTTCCAAAATGTACAGTTTTTGCATAGGCATCTTCAGCAAAAGCCCATCATCGATCATCATTAGTTTGGTTAAGATCTGACCTTCAATCGCAAAGTTATAAGAGTTTGTTGTGTGTTGAGAAATACCAGACTTCCAAGTGTTTGCCACCACCAGGAGGCGATGTTTACAAAATTTACAGTTTTTGCATAGACATCTTAAGCAAGGGCCCATCATTTATTGTCACTTGTTTGGTTAATATCTGACCTTCCATCGCAAAGTTATAAGAGATTGTTGTGTGTTGCGAGGAATCGTGATTTTCGCCAACTTTGCCGCCCTTCTTCTTGTTCGCCGTGATTCTTAATGAAAAGATTTTGATACCTTTGGATCCTCAACTTGTCCACAGTGACCTCACAAAGTTTGAAGGTGATCCCATGAAAGCTCTATGACAAGTGCGTTCACATACCATTGGTGCGAAATGGCCAAAATCTGCAAAAAATTTACTTTCAATCCAAGATGGCGGCCTTCCCGTTCGTTTTAGAGCATAGGCTGTTTTGAATTTTTTGACCGTCCTGACCTAAGGAACGCGTGAGTACCAAGTTTAGTGTATGTACATTAAACATGCTCCTCAGGAGGACGAGTTTTACGGGTTGTAAGAGTTTCGCCTTTTGTTGTGAAAAATATGAATGAACGCCAACTTTGGCGCCCCCTATCTCAAAAACCATGTGACATTTTAAAAAACTTTTAATAACTTTAGATCCTCAACTTGTCCACAGTGACCTCACCCAGTTTGAAGGTGATCCCATTAAAGCTCTATGACAAGTGCGTTCACATACAATTGGTGCGAAATGGCCAAAATCTGCAAAAAATGTACTTTCAATCCAAGATGGCGCCTTTCCTGTTCGTTTTAGAGCTTCGGCTACGCTGACTTTTTTGACTGTCTGGACCTAAGGAATGCGTGAGTACCAAGTTTCGTGCATGTACATTCAACGTGCTCCTCAGGAGGACAAGTTTTACGGGTTGTAAGAGTTTCACCTTTTGTTGTGAAAAATATGAATGAACACCAACTTTGGCGCTCCCTATCTCGTACACCGAGCGACATTTTAAAAAGCTTTCAGGAACTTATGCTCGGCAACTTGTTCACAGTGACCTCACCAATTTTCAAGGTGATTGCATAAAAACTCTAGGATTAGTTCATTCAAATATCAGGTGTCATAGTGTCTGCTGTCACCAGGGGGCGCTGTTTTTGAAAGTGAATATTTTCATATAGGCGTCTTCAGGGCCAGACTATCATCAATCCGAGCAAGTTTGGTTCAGATCAAACTCGGATTCGTAAAGTTGTAGCAGTTTGTTTTTTGTCACAAATATCTGACTTTGCAGTGTTGTTGTGGCAACACCGTTGAACGATTTGTTATCATATAAAGCACGCATCATAGACAATGTGTTTTGAATGTTTACCCAATTTTTGAGTTTGATACGATTAACTCTGTAACAGTTATTACCGAAATGCTTATTTTTTGGATTTTCTGTAACCACAAGGAGGCACTGTGCTCAAAATTTACGTTTTTTTCACAGACCTCTTCAGCAATGGTCCATCATCAACCCTAGGTAATGTGGTTGAGATGTGACCTTCTATTGCAAAGTTATAAGAGTTTTGTTGCCTGTGGCGAAACATTAAAATTTTCACCAACTTTGCCGGCCCCTTACTCCTATGCCATAATACCTATTGAAAAGATTTTGATACCTTTGGATCCTCAACTTGTCCAAAGTAACCTCACCAAGTTTGAAGGTGATCCCATGAAAGTTCTAGGACAAATCTGTTCAAATATCATTTGTGCGAAATGGCCAAAATCAGCAAAGCATTTACTTTCAATCCAAGATGGCGGCTTTCCTGTTCGTTTTAAAGCATAGGCTACGCTCACTTTTTTGACCGGCCCGACCTAAGGAACGCGTGTACCAAGTTTCGTGTATGTACATTAAACGTGCTCCTCAGGGCCACAAGTTTTAGGGGGTGGAGCTGTTTTTTGGCCCGTCCACTTTCACCAGGGGGCGCTGATTTTGACATGAAATATTTTCACATAGGTTTGTTCAGGGCCAGACTATCAACAATCCTAGCAAGTTTGGTTCAGATTGGACCAGGATTGGCAAAGTTGTAACAGTTTTTTTTTTTTAGTATTTTCTACCACCACCAGGAGGCGCTGTTTTCAAAATGTATTGTTTTTGGCAGTATAGTCGCCTTCAGCAACTACCCATTATCAATCATAGGAAGTTTGGTTGGGATTGGATCTTCCATCGCAAAGTTATAAGAGTTTCGCTTTTTGTTGTGAAAAATAGGAATTTACACCCACTTTGGCGCCCCCTATCTCGTACACCATGAGACATTTTAAAAAACTTTTGATAACTTAAGTTCCTCAACTGGTTCACAGTGACCTGACCAAGTTTAAAGTTGATCGCACAAGAACTCTAGTATTTATTCATTCAAATACCAGAGGTCATATTGTCTCCGTCACCAGGGGGTGCTGTTTTTGAAAGTGAATATTTTCATATAGACGTCTTCAGGGCTGGACTATCATCAAACCTAGCAAGTTTGGTTCAGATTGGACTAGGATTCGCAAAGTTGTAGCAGTTTGTTTTTTTGTCGCAAAAATCCGACTTCGCATCATTACCATGGCAACATTATGTAACTCTACGCCATCATATTGAGCACACGTCATCTACCTTGTGTTTAGAGTCTTTTAAACAATTTTTAGTTTGATAAAATAATCTCTGTAAAAGTTATTCCCTAAACGGTAAAAGTAATTTTTTTTTTAATTTTCTGCCACCACAAGGAGGCGATGTTTACAAACTTGACAGTTTTTGCATAGGCATCTTTAGCAAGGGCTCATCATCGATCGCCACAAGTTTGGTTATGATCAGACCTTCCATCGCAAAGTTATAAGAGTTTTGTTGTGCGTTGCGAGAAATTCGTAATTTTCACCAAATTTGGCGCCCCCTATCTTGAAAACCATGATACTTATTAGAAACCTTTCAATGACTTAAGCTCCTCAACTTGTCCACAGTGACCTCACCAAGTTTAGAGGTGATTCCATGAAAGCTCTAGTTGTAGTACGTTCACATACCATTGCTGCGAAATGGCCAAAATTGCCTCTGTTTTGGCGTACAATCCAAGATAGCGGCCTTCCTGTAGGATTCACAGGGAAGTTGTCATCGACTTTTTTGACCGTCCCCACCTCATGAACATGTGTGCCAAGTTTTGTTCATGTATGTTAAACCCCAAAGCAGATGACCTAATAGAAGTTTTTTGCATCAGTTTTTAGCCCCGCCCACGTTCATTTTTTGACACACATTCCCCGAAACACTAATAGACGTAATTTTACACCAGGTCTGATGGGGTTGCAAAATTTGGTGAGTTTTGGGGCATGGGAAAGGCCTCAAAAACGCGATTCATTTGGAGGAATAATAATAAGAACTAGTACCGCAAGCGGTAATGAACGGGTTCGAGCTTGAGGGCTCGCGAGTTGCCGTGCGCCCACGTCGCTGTGCGAGTCCTCTAGCTCATCTCCCGTTCATTCACCGCTTGCGGTAGTAGTTATTTTCAGCGTCCCTGTGCTAAGTCAGAGGCACTTCCTGTTTAAAATGGCCGACTTCCTGTTGGGTGAAAGGTGTGTCTGTAAACGTGTTAAGGGACGGTCCCTTGACTCACATATCAAGTTTCGTGAAGATCAAACAATGTCAGAGTTTACTTCCTGTTTGGGGCGTTTCCACTTCCTGTGGAGAGGTCATGTTTTAAAGACATGTTCAGGATGGGTCTGGGGTGTCACATATTAAGTTTCAGATGGATACAACAATCCCTGTGAGAGCAGCATCAAAAACTGTATATGTAGTTCTGTCTGCTGTCACCAGGGGGCGTTGGCTTTGACATGGAATATTTTCATGTAGACGTCTTCAAGGTCGGACTATCATCAATCCTATCAGGTTTGGTTTGGATCGGACTAGGATTGGCAAAGTTGTAACAGTTTGTTTTATTTAGTACTTTCTGCCACCACCAGGAGGCATTGTAGTAAAAATTTACTCTCTTTTGCAACGTGGTTGTCTTCAGCAACTACCCATCATCAATTATAGCAAGTTTGGTTGGTATAGGACCTTCCATCGTGAAGTTATAAGAGTTTTGTTATCTGTCACGAAAAATGAGAATCTGCGCCAACTTTGGCGCCCCCTATCTCATACCCCATGCGACATTTTAAAAAGCTTTTGATTACTAATTTTCCTCATGTGGTTCACAGTGACCTCACCAAGTTTAAAGGTGATCGCACAAGAACTCTAGGACTAGTTCATTCAAATACCAAGGGTCATATTGTCTTTGTCACCAGGGGGCGGTGTTCCCGAAATTGAATATTTTCATATAGACGTCTTCTGTGCCGGACTATCATCAATCCTAGCAAGTTTGGTTCAGATGGGACTAGGATTCGCAAAGTTGTAGCAGTGTGTTTTTTTGACGCAAAAATCTGACTTTGCATCATTACCATGGCAACATAATGTAACGATACGCCATCATATTGAGCACGCATAGTCTACCTTGTGTTTAGAGTCCTTTAACCAATTTTGAGTTTGATACAATAATTTCTGTAAAAGTTATTCCCGAAATTGTAAAAGTAACTTTTTTTTTTTAGATGTTCTGCCACCACCAGGAGGCGATGTTTACAAACTTGACAGTTTTTGCATAGGCAATTCAGCAAGGGCCCATCATCGATCGCCACAAGTTTGGTTAAGATCGGACCTTCCATCGCAAAGTTATAAGAGTTTTGTTGTGCGTTGCGAGAAATTGGTAATTTACTCCAATTTGGCGCCCCCTATCTTGAAAACCATGATACTTATTAGAAACCTTTCAATGACTTAAGCTCCTCAACTTGTCCACAGTGACCTCACCAAGTTTGAAAGTGATCCCATGTAAGCTCTGGGACAAGTTCGTTCAAATACCGATGGTGCGTAATGGGCAAAATCGCCTCTGTTTTGGCGTGCAATCCAAGATGGCGGCCTTCCTGTAGGATTCACAGGGAAGTCGTCATCGACTTTTTTGACTGTCCCCACCTCATGAACATGTGTGCCAAGTTTCGTTCATGTACGGTAAACCCGAGAGCAGATGACCTAATAGAAGTTTTTTGCGTCAGTTTTTAGCCCCGCCCTCTTTCATTTTTTGACGCACATTCCCCGAAACACTAATATACGTAATTTTACACCAGGTCTGATGGGGTTGCAAAATTTGGTGAGTTTTGGGGCATGGGAAAGGCCTCAAAAACGCGATTCATTTGGAGGAATAATAATAAGAACTAGTACCGCAAGCGGTAATCAACGGGTTCGAGCTTGACGGCTCGCGAGTCCCCGTGCGTCCACGTTGCAGCGCGAGTCCTCTTCCTCATCTTCCGTTCATTCACTGCTTGTGGTACTGGTTATTTTCAGCTGCATCCCCGCGCAATGTCAGGCGTGTCCGTTTAAAATGGCCGTCTTCCTGTTGGGTGAAAGGCGTGTCCGTAAACATGTTTAGGGAAGGTACCTTGACTTACATAATAAGTTTCGTGTGGATCGGAGAATGTCAGACATTACTTCCTGTTTCGGGAGTTGTACTTCCTGTAAGGAGGTCATCCTTTACAGACATGTTCAGGGCCGGTCTGAGGTCTGAGGTCTAACAGTGTGATTTTGTCTATAAGTTGTTATTTTTGTGAAAAACAACTGATGGTATCAGAATTGAAGCTGAATTTTAGAAATAACTAGTTATTTTTGTGATAGAACATCTGATGGTATAAGAATTTAGGGTGCATTTTCTCTTTTTTCCCTCTGTTACTTTTTCTCTCTTCCCATTTTCCCTGTTTTTTTTTTCCTTGGCCCCTCTTGCAGTACCTTTTGCCCCATCTTTCCCTTTCAGAGCAGCATGAGAAACTGTAAATGTTAGATTTGATAGATTTGTAGGCAAATGCCTCCATCATGTGGCGAACAAAGGTTACTGCACTGACGAACCACTCAGTAGAGTAGATCCTGTGCAGTGTTCTTATGTCAACACCGTTGAACGATTTGTTATCATATTCAGCAAGCATCATCTACCATGTGTTTTACATGTTTTCATTCATTTTGAGTATGATACAATGAAATTTGTTAAAGTTATAAGGGAAATTGTGAACTTGTATTTTATGTTACCACCAGAAGGCGCTGTTTTCAAAATGTACAGTTTTTGCACAAGCATCTTCAGCAAGATCCCATCATCGATCGTCACGAGTTTGGTTAAGATCTGACCTTCTATCGCAAAGTTATAAGAGTTTGTTGTTGTAGCGAAATACCAGACGTCATATTGTCTGCCGTCAACAGGGGGCACTGTTTTTGAAAGTGAATATTTTCATACAGGCATCTTCAGGGATTGACTATCATCAATCCTAGCAAGTTTGGTTCAGATTGGAATAGCATTCGCAAAGTGGTAGCAGTTTGTTTTTTGTCGCAAATATCTGACTTTGCAGTGTTGTCATTGCAACACTGTTGAACAATTTGTTATCATATTAGGCACGCATCATCTACCATGTGTTTTGAATGTTTTCCCAAATTTTGAGTTTGATACAAGGAAATTTGTTAAAGTTATAAGGGAAATTGTGAACTTGTACTTTCTGTTACCACCAGGTGGCGCTGTTTCCAAAATTTACAGTTTTTGCTTAGGCATCTTTAGCAAAAGCCCATCATCTATCATCACAAGTTTGGTTAAGATCTGACCTTCAATCGCAAAGTTATAAGAGTTTGTTGTGTGTTGAGAAATACCAGACTTCCTATTGTTTGCCACCACCAGGAGGCGATGTTTTCAAAATTTACAGTTTTTGCATAGACATCTTTAGCAAGGGCCCATCATCGATTGTCACTAGTTTGGTCAATATCTGACCTTCCATGGCAAAGTTATAAGAAATTGATGTGTGTTGCGAGTAATCGTGATTTTCGCCAACTTTGCTGCCCTTCTTCTTGTTCGCCGTGATACTTAATGAAAAGATTTTGATACCTTTGGATCCTCAACTTGTCCACAGTGACCTCACAAAGTTTGAAGGTGATCCCATTAAAGCTCTATGACAAGTGCGTTCACATACCATTGATGCGAAATGGCCAAAATCTGCAATACATTTACTTTCAATCCAAGATGGCGGCTTTCCTGTTAGTTTTAGAGCATAGGCTGCTTTGAATTTTTTGACCGTCCCGACCTAAGGAACGTGTGAGTACCAGGTTTAGTGCATGTACATTCAACGTGCTCCTCAGGAGGACAAGTTTTTGGGGTTATAAGAGTTTAGCCTTTTGTTGAGAAAAATATGAATGAACACCAACTTTGGCGCCCCCTATCTCGTACACCGAGCGACATTTTAAAAAGCTTTCAGGAACTTATGCTCGGCAACTTGTTCACAGTGACCTCACCAACTTTCAAGATGATCGCATAAAAACTCTAGGATTAGTTCATTCAAATATCAGGTGTCATAGTGTCTGCTGTCACCAGGGGGCGCTGTTTTTGAAAGTGAATATTTTCATATAGGCGTCTTCAGGGCTAGATCACATTAACAATCAGCGTTTGCCCAGATTGACTCGGATTCGGAAAGTTGTAGCAGTTTGTTTTTTGTCACAAATATCTGACTTTGCAGTGTTGCTGTGGCAACACCGTTGAACGATTTGTTATCATATTAAGCACGCATCATCGAACATGTGTTTTAAATGTTTTCCAAATTTTTGAGTTTGATACGAATAACTCTGTAAAAGTTATAACCGAAATTGTTTTTTTTTGTATATTTTGTTACCACAAGGAGGCACTGTGCTCAAAATTTACGTTTTTTCCACAGACTTCTTCAGCAATGGTCCATCATCAACCCTAGGTAATTTGGTTGGGATGTGACCTTCTATCACAAAGTTATAAGAGTTTTGTTGCCTCTGGCGAAACATTAAAATTTTCACCAACTTTGCCGGCCCCTTACTCTTACGCCATAATACCTATTGAAAAGATTTTGATACCTTTGGATCCTCAACTTGTCCAAAGTGGCCAACCACCAAGTTTAAGGTGATCCCATGAAAGATCTAGGGATCTGTTCAAATATCATTGGTGTGAATGGCCAAAATCAGCAAAGCATTTACTTCAACTAAGATATGTTTTCCTGTTGGTTTTAGAGCATATGTCCACGCTTGACTTTTTGACTATCTAAGGAACACGCGGTACTCAAGTTTTGTGCATGTATATAAACGTGTTCTCAGGACCCTCACAAGTTTGAAGTGGAGTATGGCTTGGCCCGGGTCCATAATTTTCACCACAGGGGAAGCTGATTTTGACTTGAAATATTTCTACATAGGTTTGTTCTAGAAATAATTATCAACAATCCTGTGCAAGTTTGGTTCAGATTTCACCAGGATTTGGGCAAGTTTTTTTTGTATTTTCTACCACCACCCGAGGCGCTGTTTTCAAAATGTATTGTTTTCTGCAATATAGTCGCCTTCAGCAACTACCCATTATCAATCATAGTAAGTTTGGTTGGGATGTGAGCTTCCATCACAAAGTTATAAGAGTTTCGCTTTTTGTTGTGAAAAATAGGAATTTACACCCACTTTGGCGCCCCCTATCTCGTACACCATGAGACATTTTAAAAAACTTTTGATAACTTAAGCTCCTCAATTGGGTCACAGTGACCTGACCAAGTTTAAAGGTGATCGCACTAGAACTCTAGGACTAGTTCATTCAAATACCAAGGGTCATATTGTCTTTGTCACCAGGGGGCGGTGTTCCCGAAATTGAATATTTTCATATAGACGTCTTCTGGGCCGGACTATCATCAATCCTAGCAAGTTTGGTTCAGATGGGACTAGGATTCGCAAAGTTGTAGCAGGGTGTTTTTTTGACGCAAAAATCCGACTTTGCATCATTACCATGGCAACATCATGTAACGATACGCCATCATATTGAGCACGCATAGTCTACCTTGTGTTTAGAGTCTTTAAACCAATTTTGAGTTTGATACAATAATTTCTGTAAAAGTTATTCCCGAAATTGTAAAAGTAACTTTTTTTTTTAGATTTTCTGCCACCACCAGGAGGCGATGTTTACAAACTTGACAGTTTTTGCATAGGCATCTTCAGCAAGGGCCCATCATCGATCGACACAAGTTTGGTTAAGATCGGCCCTTCCATCACAAAGTTATAAGAGTTTTGTTGTGCGTTGCGAGAAATTCGTAATTTTCCCCAAATTTGGCGCCCCCTATCTTGAAAACCATGATACTTATAAGAAGCATTTTAATAACTTAAGATCCTCAACTTGTCCACAGTGACCTCACCAAGTTTAGAGGTGATTCCATGAAAGCTCGAGGACAAGTTCGTTCACATACCATTGCTGCGAAATGGCCAAAATAGGCCAAAAATGGCCGTTCAACCCAAAATGGCGGCCTTCCTGTAGGACTTACAGAGGCGCCAGCACGGACTTTTTGGACCGTCCTGACATGCTTAACATGTGTACCAACTTTCGTGCATGTACGTGAAACAAGAGAAAAATCGGCCTGATGAAAGCTGTTTTTCATTTTCGTAAGCCCCGCCCACTTCCAATTTTGTACGCAGTGTCCCCGAAGTACTTTCAGACGTAAATTTACACCAGGTTTGATGCACTTGCAAAAGTTGGTGAGTTTTCGTGTATGGGAAAGACCTCAAAAAGGCGATTCATTTAGAGGAAAAATAATAATAACTAGTACCGCAAGCGGTAATTGACGGGTTCGAGCTTGACGGCTCGCGAGTCCCTGTGCGTCCACGTCGCAGCGCGAGTCCTCTTCCTCATCTTCCGTTCATTCACCGCTTGTGGTACAGGTTATTTTCAGCTGCATCCTTGCGCAATGTCAGGCGTGTCCTTTTAAAATGGCCGTCTTCCTGTTGGGTGAAAGGCGTGTCCGTAAACGTGTTTAGGGAAGGTACCTTGACTTACATAACAAGTTTCGTGTGGATCGGAGAATGTCAGACTTTACTTCCTGTTTCGGGAGTTGTACTTCCTGTAAGGAGGTCATCCTTTACAGACATGTTCAGGGC
>NW_025320692.1:0-19455 GCF_019176455.1 Solea senegalensis
GGGTTCGAGCAACAATGTTGCGCAAGAACCCTATTGTAATCGTAAGAGTTATTCTTCTTCTTCTTCTTCTTCCGCCTACCAAATGAATCGCATTTTTGAGGCCCTGAACATGCCCCAAAACTCACCAATTTTTGCAAGCGCATCAGACCTGGTGTAAATTTACGTTTATTAGTGTTTCGGGGAATGTGCGTTAAAAAATGAAAGTGGGCGGGACAAATAACTGCTCCACCCCCTAAATATTGTGGGCCTGAAGAGCATGTTTAATGTACATGCACGAAACTTGGTACACGCGTTCCTTAGGTAGGGCTGGTCAAAAAAGTCAGCGTAGCCGAAGCTCTAAAACGAACAGGAAAGCCGCCATCTTGGATTGAAAATTCATTTTTTGCCGATTTTGGCCATATCGCACCATCGGTATTTGAACGAACTTGTCCTAGAGCTTACATGGGATCACGTTCAAACTTGGTGAGGTCACTTTGGACAAGGTGAGGATCTAAAGTTGCTAAAAACTTTTTAATAAGTATCATGGCGTACGAGAAAGGGGCCGGCAAAGTTGGTGAAAATTTTTATTTTTCACCACAGGCAACAAACTCTTATAACTTTGCGATAGAAGGTCACTTCCCAACCAAATTACCTAGGGTTGATGATGGACCATTGCTGAAGAAGTCTGTGGAAAAACTGTAAATTTTTAGCACAGCGCCTCCTTGTGGTAACAGAAAATACAACAAATACACAATTTCGGTAATAACTTTTACATATTTAATCGTATCAAACTCAAAATTTGTGACAACATTTAAAACACATGAAAGATGATGCGTGCTTATTATGATAACAAATGGGTCAACGGTGTTGCCATAGCAACACTGCAAAGTCAGATATTTGTGACAAAAAAACAAACTGCTACAACTTTGCGAAACTGAGTCCAATCTGAACCAAACTTTCTAGGATTGATGATAGTCTGGCCCTGAAGACACCTATTTGAAAATATTCACTTTCAAAAACAGCGCCCCCTTGTGACAGCAGCCACTATGACACCTGATATTTGAATGAACTTGTCCTAGAGTTTTGGTGCGATCACCTTGAAAATTAGTGAGGTCACTGTGAACAAGTTGCCGAGCATAAGTTACTGAAAGCTTTTTAAAATGTCGCTCGGTGTACGAGATAGGGGGCGCCAAAGTTGGTGTTCATTCAAATTTTTCACAACAAAAGGCAAAACTCTTACAACCCGTAAAACTTGTCCTCCTGAGGAGCACGTTGAATGTACATGCACGAAACTTGGTACTCACGCGTTCGTTAGGTCCAGACGGTCAAAAAAGTCAGCGTAGCCGAACCTCTAAAAAGAACAGGAAAGCCGCCATTTTGGATTGAAAGTACATTTTTCGCAGATTTTGGCCATTTCGCACCAATGGTATGTGAACGCACTTGTCATAGAGCTTTAATTCGATCACCTTCAAACTGGTTGAGGTCACTGTGAATAAGTTGAGGATCTAAAGTTATTAAAAGTTTTTTAAAATGTCACATGGTTTTTGAAATAGGGGGCGCCAAAGTTGGCGTTCATTCATATTTTTCACAACAAAAGGCGAAACTCTTACAACCCGTAAAACTTGTCCTCCTGAGGAGCACGTTTAATGTACATGCACTAAACTTGGTACTCACGCGTTCCTTAGGTCAGGACGGTCAAAAAATTCAAAGCAGCCTATGCTCTAAAACGAACGGGAAAGCCGCCATCTTGGATTGAAAGTAAATGTATTGCAGATTTTGGCCAGTTCGCACCAATGGTATGTGAACGCACTTGTCATAGAGCTTTCATGGGATCACCTTGAAACTTTGTGAGGTCACTGTGAACAAGTTGAGGATCCAAAGGTATCAAAATCTTTTCATTGAGTATCACAGCGAACAAGAAGAAGGTCAGGAAAGTTGGCGAAAATCACGATTCCTCGCAACACACAACAATCTCTTCTAACTTTGCCATGGAAGGTCAGATATTAACCAAACAAGTGACAATCGATGATGGGCCCTTGCTAAAGATGTCTATGCAAAAACTGTAAATTTTGAAAACATCGCCTCCTGGTGGTGGCAAACACTAGGAAGTCTGGTATTTCACAACACACAACAAACTCTTATAACTTTGCGATTGAAGGTCAGATCTTAACCAAACTTGTGATGATTGATGATGGGCTTTTGCTGAAGATGCCTATGCAAAAACTGTAAATTTTGGAAACAGCGCCACCTGGTGGTAACAGAAAGTACAAGTTCACAATTTCCCTTATAACTTTAACAAATTTCCTTGTATCAAACTCAAAATTTGGGAAAACATTCCAAACACATGGTAGATGATGCGTGCCTAATATGATAACAAATTGTTCAACAATGTTGCAATGACAACACTGCAAAGTCAGATATTTGCGACAAAAAACACACTGCTACCACTTTGCGAATGCTATTCCAATCTGAACCAAACTTGCTAGGATTGATGATAGTCAATCCCTGAAGATGCCTATATGAAAATATTCATTTTCAAAAACAGTGCTCCCTGTTGACGGCAGACAATATGACGTCTGGTATTTCGCTACAACAACAAACTCTTATAACTTTGCGATGGAAGGTCAGATCTTAACCAAACTCGTGACGACCGATGATGGGATCTTGCTGAAGATGCTTATGCAAAAACTGTACATTTTGAAAACAGCGCCGTCTGGTGGTAACAGAAAATACAAGTTCACAATTTCCCTTATAACTTTAACAAATTTCATTGTATCATACTCAAAATGAATGAAAACATGTAAAACACATGGTAGATGATGCTTGCTGAATATGATAACAAATCGTTCAATGGTGTTGACATAAGAACACTACACAGGATCCACTCTACTGAGTGGTTCGTCAGTGCAGTAACCTTTGTTCGCCACATGATGGGGGCATTTGCCTACAAATCTATCAAATCTAACATTTACAGTTTCTCATGCTGCTCTGAAAGGGAAAGATGGGGCAAAAGGTACTGCAAGAGGGGCCAAGGAAAAAAAACAGGGAAAATGGGAAGAGAGAAAAAGTAACAGAGGGAAAAAAGAGAAAATGCACCCTAAATTCTTATACCATCAGATGTTCTATCACAAAAATAACTAGTTATTTCTAAAATTCAGCTTCAATTCTGATACCATCAGTTGTTTTTCACAAAAATAACAACTTATAGACAAAATCACACCGTTAGACCTCAGACCTCAGACCGGCCCTGAACATGTCTGTAAAGGATGACCTCCTTACAGGAAGTACAACTCCCGAAACAGGAAGTAATGTCTGACATTCTCCGATCCACACGAAACTTATTATGTAAGTCAAGGTACCTTCCCTAAACATGTTTACGGACACGCCTTTCACCCAACAGGAAGACGGCCATTTTAAACGGACACGCCTGACATTGCGCGGGCATGCAGCTGAAAATAACCAGTACCACAAGCAGTGAATGAACGGAAGATGAGGAAGAGGACTCGCGCTGCAACGTGGACGCACGGGGACTCGCGAGCCGTCAAGCTCGAACCCGTTGATTACCGCTTGCGGTACTAGTTCTTATTATTATTCCTCCAAATGAATCGCGTTTTTGAGGCCTTTCCCATGCCCCAAAACTCACCAAATTTTGCAACACCATCAGACCTGGTGTAAAATTACGTATATCAATGTTTCAAGGAATGTGCGTCAAAAAATGGAAGAGGGCGGGGCTAAAAACTGACGCAAAAAACTTCTATTAGGTCATCTGCTCTCGGGTTTACCGTACATGAACGAAACTTGGCACACATGTTCATGAGGTGGGGACGGTCAAAAAAGTCGATGACGACTTCCCTGTGAATACTACAGGAAGGCCACCATCTTGGATTGCACGCCAAAACAGAGGCGATTTTGGCCATTACGCACCATCGGTATTTGAACGAACTTGTCCCAGAGCTTACATGGGATAACCTTCAAACTTGGTGAGGTCACTGTGGACAAGTTGAGGAGCTTAAGTCATTGAAAGGTTTCTAATAAGTATCATGGTTTTCAAGATAGGGGGCGCCAAATTTGGAGTAAATTACCAATTTCTCGCAACGTAACACAAAACTCTTATAACTTTGCGATGGAAGGTCCGATCTTAACCAAACTTGTGGCGATCGATGATGGGCCCTTGCTGAAGATGCCATGCAAAAACTGTCACGTTTGTAAACATCGCCTCCTGGTGGTGGCAGAACATCTAAAAAAAAAAGTTACTTTTACAATTTCGGGAATAACTTTTACAGAAATTATTGTATCAAACTCAAAATTGGTTAAAGGACTCTAAACACAAGGTAGACTATGCGTGCTCAATATGATGGCGTATCGTTACATGATGTTGCCATGGTAATGATGCAAAGTCGGATTTTTGCGTCAAAAAAACAAACTGCTACCACTTTGCGAATCCTAGTCCAATCTGAACCAAACTTGCTAGGATTGATGATAGTCCAGCCCTGAAGACGTCTATATGAAAATATTCACTTTCAAAAACAGCACCCCCTGGTGACGGAGACAATATGACCTCTGGTATTTGAATGAATTAATCCTAGAGTTCTTGTGCGATCACCTTTAAACTTGGTCAGGTCACTGTGAACCAGTTGAGGAACTTACGTTATCAAAAGTTTTTTAAAATGTCTCATGGTGTACGAGATAGGGGGCGCCAAAGTGGGTGTAAATTCCTATTTTTCACAACAAAAAGCGAAACTCTTATAACTTTGCGATGGAAGATCAAATCCCAACCAAACTTCCTATGATTGATAATGGGTAGTTGCTGAAGGCGACTATATTGCCGAAAACAATAAATTTTTAAAACAGCGCCTCCTGGTGGTGGTAGAAAATACAAAAAAAAAAAAACTGTCACAACTTTGCCAATCCTGGTCCAATCTGAGCCAAACTTGCTAGGATTGTTGATAGTCTGGCCCTGAACAAACCTATGTGAAAATATTTCATGTAAAAATCAGCGCCCCCTGGTGAAAGTGGACGGGCCAAAAAACTGCTCCAACCCCTAAAACTTGTGGTCCTGAGGAGCACGTTTAATGTTCATGCACGAAACTTGGTACACGCCTTCCTTAGGTCGGGCCGGTCAAAAAAGTCAGCTTAGCCTATGCTCTAAAACGAACAGGAAAGCCGCCATCTTGGATTGAAAGTAAATGCTTTGCTGATTTTGGCCATTTTGCACCAATGATATTTGAAAAGATTTGTCCTAGAACTTTCATGGGATCACCTTCAAACTTGGTGAGGTCACTTTGGACAAGTTGAGGATCCAAAGGTATCAAAATCTTTTCAATAGGTATTATGGCGTAAGAGTAAGGGGCGGGCAAAGTTGGTGAACATTTTAATGTTTCGCCACAGGCAACAAAACTCTTATAACTTTTCGATAGAAGGTCACATCCCAACCAAATTACCTAGGGTTGATGATGGACCATTGCTGAAGAAGTCTGTGAAAAAAACGTAAATTTTGAGCACAGTGCCTCCTTGTGGTAACAAAATATACAAAAAAAAAACAATTTCGGTTATAACTTTTACAGAGTTAATCGTATCAAACTCAAAAATTGGGAAAACATTTAAAACACATATTCGATGATGCGTGCTTAATATGATAACAAATCGTTCAACGGTGTTGCCACAGCAACACTGCAAAGTCAGATATTTGTGACAAAAAACAAACTGCTACAACTTTACGAATCCGAGTCCGATCTGAACCAAACTTGCTTGGATTGATGATAGTCAAGACCTGAAGACGCCTATATGAAAATATTCACTTTCAAAAACAGCGCCCCCTGGTGACAGCAGACACTATGACGCCTGGTATTTGAATGAACTAGTCCTACAGCTTTTGTGCGATCACCTTTAAACTTTGTGAGGTCACTGTGGACAAGTTGAGGATCTAAAGTTATTAAAAGTTTTTCAAAATGTCGCATGGTTTTCGAGATAGGGGCGCCAAAGTTGGCGTTCATTCATATTTCTCACAACAAAAGGCAAAACTCTTACAACCCGTAAAACTTGTCCTCCTGAGGATCACGTTGAATGTACATGCATGAAACTTGGTACTCACGCGTTCCTTAGGTCCAGACGGTCAAAAAAGTCAGCGTAGCCGAAGCTCTAAAGCGAACAGGAAAGCCGCCATCTTGGATTGAAAGTAAAATTTTGGGAGATTTTGGCCATTTCGCACCAATGGTATGTGAACTAACTTGTCATAGAGCTTTTGTGCGATCACCTTTAAACTTTGTGAGGTCACTGTGGACAAGTTGAGGATCTAAAGTTATTAAAAGTTTTTCAAAATGTCCCATGGTTTTCGAGATAGGGGGCGCCAAAGTTGGCGTTCATTCATATTTATCACAACAAAAGGCAAAACTCTTACAACCCGTAAAACTTGTCCTCCTGAGGAGCACGTTTAATGTACATGCACTAAACTTGGTACTCACGCGTTCCTTAGGTCGGGACGGTCAAAAAATTCAAAGCAGCCTAAGCTCTGAAACGAACAGGAAAGCCGCCATCTTGGATTGAAAGTACATTTTAAGCAGATTTTGGCCATTTCGCACCAATGGTATGTGAACGCACTTGTCAAAGAGCTTTAATGGGATCACCTTCAAACTTTGTGAGGTCACTGTGGACAAGTTGAGGATCCAAAGGTATCAAAATCTTTTCATTAAGTATCCCGGCGAACAAGAAGAAGGTCAGGAAAGTTGGCGAAAATCACGATTCCTCGCAACACACAACAATCTCTTATAACTTTGCCATGGAAGGTCAGATATTAACTAAACAAGTGACAATCGATGATGGGCCCTGGCTAAAGATGTCTATGCAAAAACTGTACATTTTGAAACCATCGCCCCCTGTTGACGGCAGACAATATGACGTCTGGTATTTCGCTACAACAACAAACTCTTATAACTTTGCGATGAAAGGTTAGATCTTAACCAAACTAGTGACGATCGATGATGGGATCTTGCTGAAGATGCTTATGCAAAAACTGTACATTTTGAAAACAGCGCCTTCTGGTGGTAACAGAAAATACAATTTCACAATTTCCTTTATAACTTTAACAAATTTCATTGTATCATACTCAAAATGAATGAAAACATGTAAAACACATGGTAGATGATGCTTGCTGAATATGATAACAAATCGGTCAACGGTGTTGACATAAGAACACTGCACAGGACCCACTCTACTGAGTGGTTTGTCAGTGCAGTAACCTTTGTTCGCCACATGATGGAGGCATTTGCCTACAAATCTATCAAATCTAACATTTACAGTTTCTCATGCTGCTCTGAAAGGGAAAGATGGGGCAAAAGGTACTGCAAGAGGGGCCAAGGAAAAAAAAAACAGGGAAAATAGGAAGAGAGAAAAAGTAACAGAGGGAAAAAAGAGAAAATGCACCCTAAATTCTTATACCATCAGATGTTCTATCACAAAAATAACTAGTTATTTCTAAAATTAAGCTTCAATTCTGATACCATCAGTTGTTTTTCACAAAAATAACAACTTATAGATGAAATCACACTGTTAGACCTCAGACCCGCCCTGAACATGTCTGTAAAGGATGACCTCCTTACAGGAAGTACAACTCCCGAAACAGGAAGTAAAGTCTGACATTCTCCGATCCACACGAAACTTGTTATGTAAGTCAAGGTACCTTCCCTAAACACGTTTACGGACACGCCTTTCACCCAACAGGAAGACGGCCATTTTAAAAGGACACGCCTGACATTGCGCGGGGATGCAGCTGAAAATAACCTGTACCACAAGCGGTGAATGAACGGAAGATGAGGAAGAGGACTCGCGCTGCGACGTGGACGCACGGGGACTCGCGAGCCGTCAAGCTCGAACCCGTCAATTACCGCTTGTTCTTATTATTATTCCTCCAAATGAATCGCGTTTTTGAGGCCTTTCCCATGCCCCAAAACTCACCAAATTTTGCAACCCCATCAGACCTGGTGTAAAATTACGTATATCAATGTTTCAAGGAATGTGCGTCAAAAAATGGAAGAGGGCGGGGCTAAAAACTGACGCAAAAAACTTCTATTAGGTCATCTGCTCTCTGGTTTAACGTACATGAACGAAACTTGGCACACATGTTCATGAGGTGGGGACGGTCAAAAAAGTCGATGACAACTTCCCTGTGAATCCTACAGGAAGGACGCCATCTTGGATTGCACGCCAAAACAGAGGCGATTTTGGCCATTTCGCACCATCGGTATTTGAACGAACTTGTCCCAGAGCTTACATGGAATCACGTTCAAACTTGGTGAGGTCACTGTGGACAAGATGAGGATCTAAAGTTCCTGAAAACTTTTTAATAAGTATCATGGCGTACGAGAAAGGGGGCGTCAAAGTTGGTGAAAATTTAAGATTTTCGCCACACGCAACAAAACTCTTATAACTTTGCGATAGAAGGTGCGATCTTAACCAAACTTGTGGCGATTGATGATGGGCCCTTGCTGAAGAGGCCTATGCAAAAACTGTCAAGTTTGTAAACATCGCCTCCTGGTGGTGGCAGAAAATTAAAAAAAAAAGTTACTTTTACAATTTTGGGAATAACTTTTACAGAGATTATCGTATCAAACTCAAAATTGGTAAAAATCACCCAAAACACAAGGTAGATGATGCATGCTCAATATGATGGCGTAGAGTTACATGATGTTGCCATGGTAATGATGCAAAGTCGGATTTTTACGACAAAAAAACAAACTGCTACAACTTTGCGAATCCTAGTCCAATCTGAACCAAACTTGCTAGGATTGATGATAGTCCAGCCCTGAAGACGTCTATATGAAAATATTCACTTTCAAAAACAGCACCCCCTGGTGACGGAGACAATCTGACCTCTGGTATTTGAAGGAATTAATCCTAGAGTTCTTGTGCGATCACCTTTAAACTCGGTGAGGTCACTGTGAACCAGTTGAGGAGCTTAAGTTATCAAAAGTTTTTTAAAATGTCTCATGGTGTACGAGATAGGGGGCGCCAAAGTGGGTGTAAATTCCTATTTTTCACAACAAAAAGCAAAACTCTTATAACTTTGCGATGGAAGATCAAATCCCAACCAAACTTCCTATGATTGATAATGGGTAGTTGCTGAAGGCGACTATATTGCCGAAAACAATACATTTTGAAAACAGCGCCTCCTGGTGGTGGTAGAAAATACTACAAAAAAAAAACTGTTACAACTTTGCCAATCCTGGTCAAATCTGAACCAAACTTGCTAGGATTGTTGATAGTCTGGCCCTGAACAAACCTATGTGAAAATATTTCAAGTCAAAATCAGCGCCCCCTGGTGAAAGTGGACGGGCCAAAAAACTGCTCCACCCCCTAAAACCTGTGGTCCTGAGGAGCACGTTTAATGTACATGCACAAAACTTGGTACACGCGTTCCTTAGGTCACGCCGGTCAAAAAAGTCAGCGTAGCCTATGCTCTAAAACGAACAGAAAAGCCGCCATCTTGGATTGAAAGTAAATGCTTTGCTGATTTTGGCCATTTTGCACCAATGATATTTGAACAGATTTGTCCTAGAACTTTCATGGGATCACCTTCAAACTTGGTGAGGTCACTTTGGACAAGTTGAGGATCCAAAGGTAACAAAATCTTTTCAATAGGTATTATGGCGTAAGAGTAAGGGGCCGGCAAAGTTGGTGAAAATTTTAATGTTTAGCCACAGGCAACAAAACTCTTATAACTTTGCGATAGAAGGTCACATCCCAACCAAATTACCTAGGGTTGATGATGGACCTTTGCTGAATAAGTCTGTGGAAAAACTGTACATTTTTAGCCCAGCGCCTCCTTGTGGTAACAGAAAATCCAAAAAATAAACATTTCGGTAATAACTTTTACAGAGTTAATCGTATCAAACTCAAAAATTGGGAAAACATTCAAAACACATGGTCGCTTATGCGTGCTTTATATGATAACAAATCGTTCAACGGTGTTGCCACAGCAACACTGCAAAGTCAGATATTTGTGACAAAAAAACAAACTGCTACAACTTTGCGAAACTGAGTCTAATCTGAACCAAACTTGCTAGGATTGATGATAGTCCTGCCCTGAAGACACCTATATGAAAATATTCACTTACAAAAACAGCGCCCCCTTGTGACAGCAGCCACTATGACACCTGATATTTGAATGAACTTGTCCTAGAGTTTTTGTGCGATCACCTTGAAAATTAGTGAGGGCACTGTGAACAAGTTGCCGAGCATAAGTTACTGAAAGCTTTTTAAAATATCGCTCGGTGTACGAGATAGGGGGCGCCAAAGTTGGTGTTCATTCATATTTTTCACAACAAAAGGCAAAACTCTTACAACCCGTAAAACTTGTCCTCCTTAGGAGCACGTTGAATGTACATGCACAAAACTTGGTACTCACGCGTTCGTTAGGTCCAGACGGTCAAAAAAGTCAGCGTAGCCGAACCTCTAAAACAAACAGGAAAGCCGCCATTTTGGATTGAAAGTACATTTTTTGCAGATTTTGGCCATTTCGCACCAATGGTATGTGAACGCACTTGTCATAGAGCTTTAAAGTGATCACCTTCAAACTGGTTGAGGTCACTGTGGACAAGTTGAGGATCTAAAGTTATTAAAAGTTTTTTAAAATGTTACATGGTTTTTGAGATAGGGGGCGCCAAATTTGGCGTTCATTCATATTTTTCACAACAAAAGGCGAAACTCCTACAACCCGTAAAACTTATCCTCCTGAGGAGCATGTTGATTGTACATGCACTAAACTTGGTACTCACGCGTTCCTTAGGTCCAGACGGACAAAAAATTCAAAGCAGCTTATGCTCTAAAACGAACGGGAAAGCAGCCATCTTGGATTGAAAGTAAATTTTTTGCTGATTTTGGCCATTTCGCACCAATGGTATGTGAACGCACTTGTCATAGAGCTTTCATGGGATCACCTTCAAACTTGCTGAGGTCACTGTGGACAAGTTGAGGATCTAAAGTTCCTGAAAACTTTTTAAAAAGTATCATGGCGTACGAGAAAGGGGGCGTCAAAGTTGGTGAAAATTTAAGATTTTCGCCACATGCAACAAAACTCTTATAACTTTGCGATAGAAGGTCCGATATTAACCAAACAAGTGACAATCGATGATGGGCACTTGCTAAAGATGTCTATGCAAAAACTGTAAATTTTGAAAACATCGCCTCCTGTTGGTGGCAAACACTAGGAAGTCTGGTATTTCGCAACACACAACAAACTCTTATAACTTTGCGATTGAAGGTCAGATCTTAACCAAACTTGTGATGATAGATGATGGGCTTTTGCTAAAGATGCCTAAGCAAAAACTGTAAATTTTGGAAACAGCACCACCTGGTGGTAACAGAAAGTACAAGTTCACAATTTCCCTTATAACTTTAACAAATTTCCTTGTATCAAACTCAAAATTTGGGAAAACATTCAAAACACATGGTAGATGATTCGTGCCTAATATGATAACAAATTGTTCAACAGTGTTGCAATGACAACACTGCAAAGTCAGATATTTGCGACAAAAAACAAACTGCTACCACTTTGCGAATGCTATTCCAATCCGAACCAAACTTGCTAGGATTGATGATAGTCAATCCCTGAAGATGCCTGTATGAAAATATTCACTTTCAAAACCAGTGCCCCCTGTTGACGGCAGACAATATGACGTCTGGTATTTCGCTACAACAACAAACTCTTATAACTTTGCGATGGAAGGTCAGATCTTAACCAAACTCGTGACGATCGATGATGGGATCTTGCTGAAGATACTTGTGCAAAAACTGTACATTTTGAAAACAGCGCCTTCTGGTGGTAACATAAAATACAAGTTCACAATTTCCCTTATAACTTTAACAAATTTCATTGTATCATACTCAAAATGAATGAAAACATATAAAACACATGGTAGATGATGCTTGCTGAATATGATAACAAATCGTTCAACGGTGTTGACATAAGAACACTGCACAGGACCCACTCTACTGAGTGGTTTGTCAATGCAGTAACCTTTGTTCGCCACATGATGGAGGCATTTGCCTACAAATCTATCAAATCTAACATTTACAGTTTCTCATGCTGCTCTGAAAGGGAAAGATGGGGCAAAAGGTACTGCAAGAGGGGCCAAGGAAAAAAAAAACAGGGAAAATGGGAAGCGAGAAAAAGTAACAGAGGGAAAAAAGAGAAAATGCACCCTAAATTCTTATACCATCAGATGTTCTATCACAAAAATAACTAGTTATTTCTAAAATTCAGCTTCAATTCTGATACCATCAGTTGTTTTTCACAAAAATAACAACTTATAGACAAAATCACACTGTTGGACCTCAGACCTCAGACCGGCCCTGAACATGTCTGTAAAGGATGACCTCCTTACAGGAAGTACAACTCCCGAAACAGGAAGTAATGTCTGACATTCTCCGATCCACACGAAACTTGTTATGTAAGTCAAGGTACCTTCCCTAAACACGTTTACGGACACGCCTTTCACCCAACAGGAAGACGGCCATTTTAAACGGACACGCCTGACATTGCGCGGGGATGCAGCTGAAAATAACCAGTACCACAAGCGGTGAATGAACGGAAGATGAGGAAGAGGACTCGCGCTGCGACGTGGACGCACGGGGACTCGCGAGCCGTCAAGCTCGAACCCGTTGATTACCGCTTGCGGTACTAGTTCTTATTAGGGTTCGAGCAACTTGGTTGCGCAAGAACCCTATTATAATCGCTAAGATTATTAGGGTTCGAGCAACTTGGTTGCGCAAGAACCCTATTATAATCGCTAAGATTATTCTTATTTTTATTATTCCTCCAAATGAATCGCGTTTTTGAGGCCTTTCCCATGCCCCAAAACTCACCAAATTTTGCAACCCCATCAGACCTGGTGTAAAATTACGTATATCAATGTTTCAAGGAATGTGCGTCAAAAAATGGAAGAGGGCGGGGCTAAAAACTGACGCAAAAAACTTCTATTAGGTCATCTGCTCTCTGGTTTAACGTACATGAACGAAACTTGGCACACATGTTCATGAGGTGGGGCCGGTCAAAAAAGTCGATGACAACTTCCCTGTGAATCCTACAGGAAGGACGCCATCTTGGATTGCACGCCAAAACAGAGGCGATTTTGGCCATTTCGCACCATCGGTATTTGAGCGAACTTGTCCCAGAGCTTACATGGAATCACGTTCAAACTTGGTGAGGTCACTGTGGACAAGTTGAGGATCTAAAGTTCCAGAAAACTTTTTAATAAGTATCATGGCGTACGAGAAAGGGGGCGTCAAAGTTGGTGAAAATTTAAGATTTTCGCCACACGCAACAAAACTCTTATAACTTTGCGATAGAAGGTCCGATCTTAACCAAACTTGTGGCGATTGATGATGGTCCCTTGCTGAAGAGGCCTATGCAAAAACTGTCAAGTTTGTAAACATCGCCTCCTGGTGGTGGCAGAAAATTAAAAAAAAAAGTTACTTTTACAATTTCGGGAATAACTTTTACAGAGATTATCGTATCAAACTCAAAATTGGTAAAAATCACCCAAAACACAAGGTAGATGATGCATGCTCAATATGATGGCGTAGAGTTACATGATGTTGCCATGGTAATGATGCAAAGTCGGAGTTTTGCGACAAAAAAACAAACTGCTACAACTTTGCGAATCCTAGTCCAATCTGAACCAAACTTGCTAGGATTGATGATAGTCCAGCCCTGAAGACGTCTATATGAAAATATTCACTTTCAAAAACAGCACCCCCTGGTGACGGAGACAATATGACCTCTGGTATTTGGAGGAATTAATCCTAGAGTTCTTGTGCGATCACCTTTAAACTCGGTGAGGTCACTGTGAACCAGTTGAGGAGCTTAAGTTATCAAAAGTTTTTTAAAATGTCTCATGGTGTACGAGATAGGGGGCGCCAAAGTGGGTGTAAATTCCTATTTTTCACATCAAAAAGCGAAACTCTTATAACTTTGCGATGGAAGATCCAATCCCAACCAAACTTCCTATGATTGATAATGGGTAGTTGCTGAAGGCGACTATATTGCCGAAAACAATACATTTTGAAAACAGCGCCTCCTGGTGGTGGTAGAAAATACTACAAAAAAAAAAACTGTTACAACTTTGCCAATCCTGGTCCAATCTGAACCAAACTTGCTAGGATTGTTGATAGTCTGGCCCTGAACAAACCTATGTGAAAATATTTCAAGTCAAAATCAGAGCCCCCTGGTGAAAGTGGACGGGCCAAAAAACTGCTCCACCCCCTAAAACCTGTGGTCCTGAGGAGCACGTTTAATGTACATGCACAAAACTTGGTACACGCGTTCCTTAGGTCACGCCGGTCAAAAAAGTCAGCGTAGCCTATGCTCTAAAACGAACAGGAAAGCCGCCATCTTGGATTGAAAGTAAATGCTTTGCTGATTTTGGCCATTTTGCACCAATGATATTTGAAAAGATTTGTCCTACAACTTTCATGGGATCACCTTCAAACTTGGTGAGGTCACTTTGGACAAGTTGAGGATCCAAAGGTATCAAAATCTTTTCAATAGGTATTATGGCGTAAGAGTAAGGGGCCGGCAAAGTTGGTGAAAATTTTAATGTTTAGCCACAGGCAACAAAACTCTTATAACTTTGCGATAGAAGGTCACATCCCAACCAAATTACCTAGGGTTGATGATGGACCTTTGCTGAATAAGTCTGTGGAAAAACTGTACATTTTTAGCAAAGCGCCTCCTTGTGGTAACAGAAAATCCAAAAAATAAACATTTCGGTAATAACTTTTACAGAGTTAATCGTATCAAACTCAAAAATTGGGAAAACATTCAAAACACATGGTCGATTATGCGTGCTTTATATGATAACAAATCGTTCAACGGTGTTGCCACAGCAACACTGCAAAGTCAGATATTTGTGACAAAAACAAACTATTACAACTTTACGAATCCGAGTCCGATCTGAACCAAACTTGCTCTGATTGATGATAATCTGGCCCTGAAGACGCCTATATGAAAATATTCTCTTTCAAAAACAGCGCCACCTGGTGACAGCAGACACTATGACACCTGATATTTGAATGAACTAATCCTAGAGTTTTTATGCGATCACCTTGAAAGTTGGTGAGGTCACTGTGAACAAGTTGCCGAGCATAAGTTCCTGAAAGCTTTTTAAAATATAGCTCGGTGTACGAGATAGGGGGCGCCAAAGTTGGTGTTCATTCATATTTTTCACAACAAAAGGTGAAACTCTTACAACCCGTAAAACTTGTCCTCCTGAGGAGCACGTTGAATGTACATGCACAAAACTTGGTACTCACGCATTCCTTAGGTCAAGACGGTCAAAAAAGTCAGCGTAGCCGAAGCTCTAAAACGAACAGGAAAGCCGCCATCTTGGATTGAAAGTAAATTTTTTGCAGATTTTGGCCATTTCGCACCAATGGTATGTGAACGCACTTGTCATAGAGCTTTAAAGGGATCACCTTCAAACTGGTTGAGGGCACTGTGGACAAGTTGAGGATCTAAAGTTATTAAAAGTTTTTTAAAATGTTACATGGTTTTTGAGATAGGGGGCGCCAAATTTGGCGTTCATTCATATTTTTCACAACAAAAGGCGAAACTCCTACAACCCGTAAAACTTATCCTCCTGAGGAGCATGTTGAATGTACATGCACTAAACTTGGTACTCCCGCGTTCCTTAGGTCCAGACGGTCAAAAAATTCAAAGCAGCTTATGCTCTAAAACGAACGGGAAAGCCGCCATCTTGGATTGAAAGTAAATTTTTTGCTGATTTTGGCCATTTTGCACCAATGGTATGTGAACGCACTTGTCATAGAGCTTTCATGGGATCACCTTCAAACTTGCTGAGGTCACTGTGGACAAGTTGAGGATCTAAAGTTCCTGAAAACTTTTTAATAAGTATCATGGCGTACGAGAAAGGGGGCGTCAAAGTTGGTGAAAATTTAAGATTTTAGCCACATGCAACAAAACTCTTATAACTTTGCGATAGAAGGTCCGATATTAACCAAACAAGTGACAATCGATGATGGGCCCTTGCTAAAGATGTCTATGCAAAAACTGTAAATTTTGAAAACATCGCCTCCTGGTGGTGGCAAACGCTATGAAGTCTGGTATTTAGCAACACACAACAAACTCTTATAACTTTGCGATTGAAGGTCAGATCTTAACCAAACTTGTGATGATAGATGATGGGCTTTTGCTAAAGATACCTAAGCAAAAACTGTAAATTTTGGAAACAGCGCCACCTGGTGGTAACAGAAAGTACAAGTTCACAATTTCCTTTATAACTTTAACAAATTTCCTTGTATCAAACTCAAAATTTGGGAAAACATTCAAAACACATGGTAGATGATGCGTGCCTAATATGATAACAAATTGTTCAACAGTGTTGCAATGACAACACTGCAAAGTCATATATTTGCGACAAAAAACAAACTGCTACCACTTTGCGAATGCTATTCCAATCTGAACCAAACTTGCTAGGATTGATGATAGTCAATCCCTGAAGATTCCTGTATGAAAATATTCACTTTCAAAAACAGTGCCTTCTGTTGACGGCAGACAATATGACGTCTAGTATTTCGCTACAACAACAAACTCTTATAACTTTGCGATGGAAGGTCAGATCTTAACCAAACTCGTGACGCTCGATGATGGGATCTTGCTGAAGATGCTTGTGCAAAAACTGTACATTTTGAAAACAGCGCCTTCTGGTGGTAACAGAAAATACAAGTTCACAATTTCCCTTATAACTTTAACAAATTTCATTGTATCATACTCAAAATGAATGAAAACATATAAAACACATGGTAGATGATGCTTGCTGAATATGATAACAAATCGTTCAACGGTGTTGACATAAGAACACTGCACAGGATCTACTCTACTGAGTGGTTCGTCAGTGCAGTAACCTTTGTTCGACACATGATGGAGGCATTTGCCTACAAATCTATCAAATCTAACATTTACAGTTTCTCATGCTGCTCTAATTGGGATTGCTGTATTCACTTGAAACTTGATATGTGAGACCTCAAACCCGCCCGGAACATGTCTGTAAAGCAGTAATGCCAAAGTCAAATACACGGGGGGCCAAAATAAAAAAAAACAAGTGGAGGGTTAAATTTTTATTAAAACTTGCAATTACTGCACATATTGAACCAATACCAATACCAATACCATAGCCTATATTGCACTTAATCATAAAATTAAATTAAATTAAATTTAATTAAATTAAATTAAATTAAATTAAATTAAATTAAATTAAATTAAATAGGAAAAAGAGGAAGTCTGCCATTTTAAACAGGAAGTGCCCTCTAACTTAACACATGGACGCTGAAAATAGTCCAAGCTGAAAATAACTACTACCGCAAGCAATGAATGAACGGAAGATGAGCTAGAGGACTCGCACGGCGAGGTGGGCGCAGGGAGACCCGCGAGCCGTCAAGCTCGAACCCGTTGATTACCGCTTGCGGTACTAGTTAGGGTTCGAGCAACTTGGTTGCGCAAGAACCCTATTATAATCGCTAAGATTATTCTTATTAGGGTTCGAGCAACTTGGTTGCGCAAGAACCCTATTGTAATCGCTAAGATTATTCTTCTTATTAGGGTTCGAGCAACTTGGTTGCGCAAGAACCCTATTATAATCGCTAAGATTATTCTTCTTATTAGGGTTCGAGCAACAATGTTGCGCAAGAACCCTATTGTAATCGTAAGAGTTATTCTTCTTCTTCTTCTTCCGCCTACCAAATGAATCGCATTTTTGAGGCCCTGAACATGCCCCAAAACTCACCAATTTTTGCAAGCGCATCAGACCTGGTGTAAATTTACGTTTGTTAGTGTTTCGGGGAATGTGCGTTAAAAAATGAAAGTGGGCGGGACAAATAACTGCTCCACCCCCTAAATATTGTGGGCCTGAAGAGCATGTTTAATGTACATGCACGAAACTTGGTACACGCGTTCCTTAGGTCGGGCTGGTCAAAAAAGTCAGCGTAGCCGAAGCTCTAAAACGAACAGGAAAGCCGCCATCTTGGATTGAAAATTCATTTTTTGCCGATTTTGGCCATATCGCACCATCGGTATTTGAACGAACTTTTCCTAGAGCTTACATGGGATCACGTTCAAACTTGGTGAGGTCACTTTGGACAAGTTGAGGATCTAAAGTTGCTAAAAACTTTTTAATAAGTATCATGGTGTACGAGAAAGGGGCCGGCAAAGTTGGTGAAAATTTTTATTTTTCGCCACAGGCAACTAAACTCTTATAACTTTGCGATAGAAGGTCACTTCCCAACCAAATTACCTAGGGTTGATGATGGACCATTGCTGAAGAAGTCTGTGGAAAAACTGTACATTTTTAGCACAGCGCCTCCTTGTAGTAACAGAAAATACAACAAATACACAATTTCGGTAATAACTTTTACATATTTAATCGTATCAAACTCAAAATTTGTGACAACATTTAAAACACATGAAAGATGATGCGTGCTTATTATGATAACAAATGGCACAACGGTGTTGCCATAGCAACACTGCAAAGTCAGATATTTGTGACAAAAAAACAAACTGCTACAACTTTGCGAAACTGAGTCCAATCTGAACCAAACTTGCTAGGATTGATGATAGTCTGGCCCTGAAGACACCTATTTGAAAATATTCACTTTCAAAAACAGCGCCCCCTTGTGACAGCAGCCACTATGACACCTGATATTTGAATGAACTTGTCCTAGAGTTTTTGTGCGATCACCTTGAAAATTAGTGAGGTCACTGTGAACAAGTTGCCGAGCATAAGTTACTGAAAGCTTTTTAAAATGTCGCTCGGTGTAAGAGATAGGGGGCGCCAAAGTTGGCGTTCATTCATATTTTTCACAACAAAAGGCGAAACTCTTACAACCCGTAAAACTTGTCCTCCTGAGGAGCACGTTGAATGTACATGCACGAAACTTGGTACTCACGCGTTCGTTAGGTCCAGACGGTCAAAAAAGTCAGCGTAGCCGAACCTCTAAAACGAACAGGAAAGCCGCCATTTTGGATTGAAAGTACATTTTTAGCAGATTTTGGCCATTTCGCACCAATGGTATGTGAACGCACTTGTCATAGAGCTTTAATTCGATCACCTTCAAACTTGTTGAGGTCACTGTGAATAAGTTGAGGATCTAAAGTTATTAAAAGTTTTTTAAAATGTCACATGGTTTTTGAGATAGGGGGCGCCAAAGTTGGCGTTCATTCATATTTTTCACAACAAAAGGCGAAACTCTTACAACCAGTAAAACTTGTCCTCCTGAGGAGCACGTTTAATGTACATGCACTAAACTTGGTACTCACGCGTTCGTTAGGTCACGACGGTCAAAAAATTCATAGCAGCCTATGCTCTAAAACGAACTGGAAAGCCGCCATCTTGGATTGAAAGTAAATGTATTGCAGATTTTGGCCATTTCGCACCAATGGTATGTGAACGCACTTGTCATAGAGCTTTC
>NW_025320693.1:0-11800 GCF_019176455.1 Solea senegalensis
AAAGTTGCTAAAAACTTTTTAATAAGTATCATGGTGTACGAGAAAGGGGCCGGCAAAGTTGGTGAAAATTTTTATTTTTAGCCACAGGCAACAAAACTCTTATAACTTTGCGATAGAAGGTCACTTCCCAACCAAATTACCTAGGGTTGATGATGGACCATTGCTGAAGAAGTCTGTGGAAAAACTGTACATTTTTAGCTCAGCGCCTCCTTGTGGTAACAGAAAATACAACAAATACACAATTTCGGTAATAACTTTTACATATTTAATCGTATCAAACTCAAAATTTGTGACAACATTTAAAACACATGAAAGATGATGCGTGCTTATTATGATAACAAATGGTTCAACGGTGTTGCCATAGCAACACTGCAAGGTCAGATATTTGTGACAAAAAAACAAACTGCTACAACTTTGCGAAACTGAGTCTAATCTGAACCAAACTTGCTAGGATTGATGATAGTCCTGCCCCGAAGACACCTATATGAAAATATTGACTTACAAAAACAGCGCCCCCTTGTGACAGCAGCCACTATGACACCTGATATTTGAATGAACTTGTCCTAGAGTTTTTGTGCGATCACCTTGAAAATTAGTGAGGTCACTGTGAACAAGTTGCCGAGCATAAGTTACTGAAAGCTTTTTAAAATGTCGCTCGGTGAACGAGATAGGGGGCGCAAAAGTTGGTGTTCATTCATATTTTTCACAACAAAAGGCAAAACTCTTACAACCCGTAAAACTTGTCCTCCTGAGGAGCACGTTGAATGTACATGCACGAAACTTGGTACTCACGCGTTCGTTAGGTCCAGACGGTCAAAAAAGTCAGCGTAGCCGAACCTCTAAAACGAACAGGAAAGCAGCCATTTTGGATTTAAAGTACATTTTTTGCAGATTTTGGCCATTTCGCACCAATGGTATGTGAACGCACTTGTCATAGAGCTTTAAAGGGATCACCTTCAATCTGGGTGAGGTCACTGTGAATAAGTTGAGGATCTAAAGTTATTAAAAGTTTTTTAAAATGTCACATGGTTTTTGAGATAGGGGGCGCCAAAGTTGGCGTTCATTCATATTTTTCACAACAAAAGGCGAAAGTCTTACAACCCGTAAAACTTGTCCTCCTGAGGAGCACGTTTAATGTACATGCACTAAACTTGGTACTCACGCGTTCCTTAGGTCAGGACGGTCAAAAAATTCAAAGCAGCCTATGCTCTAAAACGAACGGGAAAGCCGCCATCTTGGATTGAAATTACATTTTTGCAGATTTTGGCCATTTCGCACCAATGGTATGTGAACGCACTTGTCATAGAGCTTTCATGGGATCACCTTGAAACTTTGTGAGGTCACTGTGAACAAGTTGAGGATCCAAAGGTATCAAAATCTTTTCATTAAGTATCACGGCGAACAAGAAGAAGGTCAGGAAAGTTGGCGAAAATCACGATTCCTCGCAACACACAACAATCTCTTATAACTTTGCCATGGAAGGTCAGATATTAACCAAACAAGTGACAATCGATGATGGGCCCTTGCTAAAGATGTCTATGCAAAAACTGTAAATTTTGAAAACATCGCCTCCTGGTGGTGGCAAACACTAGGAAGTCTGGTATTTCGCAACACACAACAAACTCTTATAACTTTGCGATTGAAGGTCAGATCTTAACCAAACTTGTGATGATCAATGATGGGCTTTTGCTGAAGATGCCTATGCAAAAACTGTAAATTTTGGAAACAGCGCCACCTGGTGGTAACAGAAAGTACAAGTTCACAATTTCCCTTATAACTTTAACAAATTTCCTTGTATCAAACTCAAAATTTGGGAAAACATTCAAAACACATGGTAGATGATGCGTGCCTAATATGATAACAAATTGTTCAACAGTGTTGCCATGACAAAACTGCAAAGTCAGATATTTGCGACAAAAAACAAACAGCTACCACTTTGCGAATACTATTCCAATCTGAATCAAACTTGCTAGGATTGATGATATTTAATTCCTGAAGATGCCTATATGAAAATATTCACTTTCAAAAACAGTGCCCCCTGTTGACGGCAGACAATATGACGTCTGGTATTTCGCTACAACAACAAACTCTTATAACTTTGCGATGGAAGGTCAGATCTTAACCAAACTTGTGACGATCGATGATGGGATCTTGCTGAAGATGCTTATGCAAAAACTGTACATTTTGAAAACAGCGCCTTCTGGTGGTAACAGAAAATACAATTTCACAATTTCCCTTATAACTTTAACAAATTTCATTGTATCATACTCAAAATGAATGAAAACATGTAAAACACATGGTAGATGATGCTTGCTGAATATGATAACAAATCGTTAAATGGTGTTGCCTGGCAAAAATGCAAAGGATTCCCTCAACTGAGTGGTTTGTTCATGCAGTAACCATTGTTAGCCACATGATGGAGGCATTTGCCTACAAATCTATCAAATCTAACATTTACAGTTTCTCATGCTGCTCTAATTGGGATTGTTGTATCCACTTGAAACTTCATACGTGAGACCTCAGACCCGTCCGGAACATGTCTGTAAAGCAGTAATGCCAAAGTCAAATACACGGGGGGCCAAAATAAAAAAAATGGTACAGGTGGAGGATTAAATATTTATTAAAACTTGCAATTACTGCACATATTGAACCAATACCAATACCACAGCCTATATTGCACTCAATCATTAAATTAAATTAAATTAAATTAAATTAAATTAAATTAAATTAAATTAAATTAAATTAAGCAAAATATAAATAAAATCAGTTGCAATATTTTCTCAAGGCTCTTTCAGTAACAAATTGAAAACGTTTTTCCGTCTTCTTTTTAACAGGTAAACAGCAAAATGTTATTTTCCTTCAAAGCTCAATGGCAAGATAAATGCAAAAATGAAACAGCATGTTACAAAACAAATCAGTGTGCTGCTCTGATCCTCACCAATGTCTGTCTTTTATAATAAAATTAGAAGTTAGTGCAAACTTGAAAAGTGCAAAACAGTTGCATGTTTCATAGTGCCTTCTTAAGTTATATTCTTTCATAACGACACACTGTCTCCACACACAAGACACACAGGCTTTCCTTTTACTTCGGTGAACATTATTCTGCCTCCCACCTGTCTTGAAAACCCTGTTTTCACCGTCTACTTTTCTATTTGTCTATTTGGGGGAGAGGGAGATGAAAAATGACAGCAATGTTTAGTTTTCCACTGTGACTGTGATGCTGTTCATGAAGGATGACACGGGATCGCACTCACAGTGCATCTTGGGATGTGTAGTATTATGGTGCTGAGGGCACATAATAGTGCAAGCCGGTTTTAATAGTAATTAAAAATCATCCCGTGGGCCAGACATAACTCATTCACGGGCCTTGATTCTGACATATGTGCTGTAAAGGATAACCTCCCTACAGGAAGTAGAACTCCCGAAACAGGAAGTCAAGTCTAACATTTTCCAATCTTCACAAAACTTGATATGTGAGGAACGTCCCTGAACACGTTTACGGACACACCTTTCACCAAACAGGAAGTCGGCCATTTTAAACAGGAAGTGCCATCTAACTTAGCACATGGACGCTGAAAATAGTCTAAGCTGAAAATTACTACTGCCGCAAGCGGTGAATGAACGGAAGATGAGCTAGACGTCTCGCACGGCGAGGTGGGCGCAGGGAGACCCGCGAGCCGTCAAGCTCGAACCCGTTGATTACCGCTTGCGGTACTAGTTAGGGTTCGAGCAACTTGGTTATTAGGGTTCGAGCAACTTGGTTGCGCAAGAACCCTATTATAATCGCTAAGATTATTAGGGTTCGAGCAACTTGGTTGCGCAAGAACCCTATTATAATCGCTAAGATTATTAGGGTTCGAGCAACAATTGCGAACCCTATTGTAATCGTAAGAGTTATTAGGGTTCGAGCAACTTGGTTGCAAGAACCCTATTGAAACTGTGAAGATTATTCTTATTATTAGGGTTCGAGCAACTTGGTTGCGCAAGAACCCTATTGTAATCGCTAAGATTATTCTTCTTATTCTTATTATTATTATTCCTCCAAATGAATCGCGTTTTTGAGGCCTTTCCCATGCCCCAAAACTCACCAATTTTTGCAACCCCATCAGACCTGGTGTAAAATTACGTATATCAGTGTTTCAAGGAATGTGCGTCAAAAAATGGAAGAGGGCGGGGCTAAAAACTGACGCAAAAAACTTCTATTAGGTCATCTGCTCTCTGGTTTAACGTACATGAACGAAACTTGGCACACATGTTCATGAGGTGGGGACGGTCAAAAAAGTCGATGACAACTTCCCTGTGAATCCTACAGGAAGGCCGCCATCTTGGATTGCACGCCAAAACAGAGGCGATTTTGGCCATTTCGCACCATCGGTATTTGAACGAACTTGTCCCAGAGCTTACATGGGATCACGTTCAAACTTGGTGAGGTCACTGTGGACAAGTTGAGGATCTAAAGTTCCTGAAAACTTTTTAATAAGTATCATGGCGTACGAGAAAAGGGGCGTCAAAGTTGGTGAAAATTCACGATTTTCGCCACACGCAACAAAACTCTTATAACTTTGCGATAGAAGGTCCGATCTTAACCAAACTTGTGGCGATAGATGATGGGCCCTTGCTGAAGAGGCCTATGCAAAAACTGTCAAGTTTGTAAACATCGCCTCCTGGTGGTGGCAGAAAATTAAAAAAAAAAATTACTTTTACAATTTCGGGAATAACTTTTACAGAGATTATCGTATCAAACTCAAAATTGGTAAAAATCACCATAAACACAAGGTAGATGATGCATGCTCAATATGATGGCGTAGAGTTACATGATGTTGCCATGGTAATGATGCAAAGTCGGATTTTTGCGACAAAAAAACAAACTGCTACAACTTTGCGAATCCTAGTCCAATCTGAACCAAACTTGCTAGGATTGATGATAGTCCAGCCCTGAAGACACCTATATGAAAATATTCACTTTCAAAAACAGCACCCCCTGGTGACGGAGACAATATGACCTCTGGTATTTGAATGAATTAATCCTAGAGTTCTTGTGCGATCACCTTTAAACTTGGTCAGGTCACTGTGAACCAGTTGAGGAACTTAAGTTATCAAAAGTTTTTTAAAATGTCTCATGGTGTACGAGATAGGGGGCGCCAAAGTGGGTATAAATTCCTATTTTTCACAACAAAAAGCGAAACTCTTATAACTTTGCGATGGAAGATCCAATCCCAACCAAACTTCCTATGATTGATAATGGGTAGTTGCTGAAGGCGACTATATTGCCGAAAACAATAAATTTTGAAAACAGCGCCTCCTGGTGGTGGTAGAAAATACAAAAAAAAAAAAACTGTCACAACTTTGCCAATCCTGGTCCAATCTGAGCCAAACTTGCTAGGATTGTTGATAGTCTGGCCCTGAACAAACCTATGTGAAAATATTTCATGTCAAAATCAGCGCCCCCTGGTGAAAGTGGACGGGCCAAAAACCTGCTCCACCCCCTAAAACTTGTGGTCCTGAGGAGCACGTTTAATGTACATGCACAAACTTGGTACACGTGTTCCTTAGGTCGGGCCGGTCAAAAAAGTCAGCGTAGCCTATGCTCTAAAACGAACAGGAAAGCCGCCATCTTGGATTGAAAGTAAATGCTTTGCTGATTTTGACCATTTCACACCAATGATATTTGAACAGATTTGTCCTAGATCTTTCATGGGATCACCTTCAAACTTGGTGAGGTCACTTTGGACAAGTTGAGGATCCAAAGGTATCAAAATCTTTTCAATAGGTATTATGGCGTAAGAGTAAGGGGCCGGCAAAGTTGGTGAAAATTTTAATGTTTCGCCACAGGCAACAAAACTCTTATAACTTTGCGATAGAAGGTCACATCCCAACCAAATTACCTAGGGTTGATGATGGACCATTGCTGAAGAAGTCTGTGAAAAAAACGTAAATTTTGAGCACAGTGCCTCCTTGTGGTAACAAAATATACAAAAAAAAACAATTTCGGTTATAACTTTTACAGAGATAATCGTATCAAACTCAAAAATTGGGAAAACATTTAAAACACATGTTCGATGATGCGTGCTTAATATGATAACAAATCGTTCAACGGTGTTGCCACAGCAACACTGCAAAGTCAGATATTTGTGACAAAAAACAAACTGCTACAACTTTACGAATCCGAGTCCGATCTGAACCAAACTTGCTTGGATTGATGATAGTCCAGCCCTGAAGACGCCTATATGAAAATATTCACTTTCAAAAACAGCGCCTCCTGGTGACAGCAGACACTATGACACCTGGTATTTGAATGAACTAGTCCTAGAGTTTATGTGCGATCACCTTTAAACTTTGTGAGGTCACTGTGGACAAGTTGAGGATCTAAAGTTATTAAAAGTTTTTCAAAATGTCGCATGGTTTTCGAGATAGGGGGCGCCAAAGTTGGCGTTCATTCATATTTCTCACAACAAAAGGCAAAACTCTTACAACCCGTAAAACTTGTCCTCCAGAGGATCACGTTGAATGTACATGCATGAAACTTGGTACTCACGCGTTCCTTAGGTCCAGACGGTCAAAAAAGTCAGCGTAGCCGAAGCTCTAAAGCGAACAGGAAAGCCGCCATCTTGGATTGAAAGTACATTTTTGGGAGATTTTGGCCATTTCGCACCAATGGTATGTGAACTATTTTGTCATAGAGCTTTTGTGCGATCACCTTTAAACTTTGTGAGGTCACTGTGGACAAGTTGAGGATCTAAAGTTATTAAAAGTTTTTCAAAATGTCCCATGGTTTTCGAGATAGGGGGCGCCAAAGTTGGCGTTCATTCATATTTCTCACAACAAAAGGCAAAACTCTTACAACCCGTAAAACTTGTCCTCCTGAGGAGCACGTTTAATGTACATGCACTAAACTTGGTACTCACGCGTTCCTTAGGTCGGGACGGTCAAAAAATTCAAAGCAGCCTAAGCTCTGAAACGAACAGGAAAGCCGCCATCTTGGATTGAAAGTACATTTTTATCAGATTTTGGCCATTTCGCACAAATGGTATGTGAACGCACTTGTCAAAGAGCTTTAATGGGATCACCTTCAAACTTTGTGAGGTCACTGTGGACAAGTTGAGGATCCAAAGGTATCAAAATCTTTTCATTAAGTATCACGGCTAACAAGAAGAAGGGCGGCAAAGTTGGCGAAAATCACGATTCCTCGTAACACAAAACAATCTCTTATAACTTTGCCATGGAAGGTCAGATATTAACTAAACAAGTGACAATCGATGATGGGCCCTTGCTAAAGATGTCTATGCAAAAACTGTACATTTTGAAAACATCGCCCCCTGTTGACGGCAGACAATATGACGTCTGGTATTTCGCTACAACAACAAACTCTTATAACTTTGCGATGAAAGGTTAGATCTTAACCAAACTAGTGACGATCGATGATGGGATCTTGCTGAAGATGCTTATGCAAAAACTGTACATTTTAAAAACAGCGCCTTCTGGTGGTAACAGAAAATACAATTTCACAATTTCCCTTATAACTTTAACAAATTTCATTGTATCATACTCAAAATGAATGAAAACATGTAAAACACATGGTAGATGATGCTTGCTGAATATGATAACAAATCGTTCAACGGTGTTGACATGAGAACACTGCACAGGATCCACTCTACTGAGTGGTTTGTCAGTGCAGTAACCTTTGTTCGCCACATGATGGAGGCATTTGCCTACAAATCTATCAAATCTAACATTTACAGTTTCTCATGCTGCTCTGAAAGGGAAAGATGGGGCAAAAGGTACTGCAAGAGGGGCCAAGGAAAAAAAAACAGGGAAAATGGGAAGAGAGAAAAAGTAACAGAGGGAAAAAAGAGAAAATGCACCCTAAATTCTTATACCATCAGATGTTCTATCACAAAAATAACTAGTTATTTCTAAAATTCAGCTTCAATTCTGATACCATCAGTTGTTTTTCACAAAAATAACAACTTATAGACAAAATCACACTGTTAGACCTCAGACCTCAGACCCGCCCTGAACATGTCTGTAAAGGATGACCTCCTTACAGGAAGTACAACTCCCGAAACAGGAAGTAAAGTCTGACATTCTCCGATCCACATGAAACTTGTTATGTAAGTCAAGGTACCTTCCCTAAACACGTTTACGGACACGCCTTTCACCCAACAGGAAGACGGCCATTTTAAAAGGACACGCCTGACATTGCGCGGGGATGCAGCTGAAAATAACCAGTACCACAAGCGGTGAATGAACGGAAGATGAGGAAGAGGACTCGCGCTGCGACGTGGACGCACGGGGACTCGCGAGCCGTCAAGCTCGAACCCGTTGATTACCGCTTGCGGTACTAGTTATTATTATTATTCTTATTATTCCCCCAAATGAATTGCCTTTTTGAGGCCTTTCCCATACCCCAAAACTCACAGATTTTTGTGACCGCATCAATCCTGGTGTAAATTTACGTCTGAAAAAGGTTAGGGGAATGTGCGTCGAAAATTGAATGTGGGAGGGGCCAATAAGTGCGGCGCCACCTGTCCAAATTCACCATGACCAACACAAATATCGCACATGCACGAAATTCGGTACACATGTGTAGTGGGTCAGGATGAAGAAAAAATTACATTATGACCATGATCCAAACCCACCAGGAATTCCGCCATCTTGGGTTGATTGGCGATTTTTTGGCGATTTTGGCGAATTCGCAGCAATGGTATTTGAACTAACTCCTCCTAGAGTTTTCGTGCGATCACCTTCAAACTTGGTGAGGTCCCTGTGGACCAGTTGAGGAGCTCACGGTATCAAAAGTTTTTTCAAATGTCACATGGCGCGCGAGATAGGGGGCGGCAAAGTTCGTGATGATTCTGATGTTTAGCATCAGAAAAACAAAACTCTTATAACTTTGCGATGGAAGGTCCGATCCAAACCAAACTTGCTATGATTGATGATGGGCCATGGCTGAAGACGTCTATGAAAAAACGGTGAAGTTTGAAAACAGCGCCTCCTTGTGGTGAAAGAAAATACACAAAAAAAAAGTTTTTTTACAATTTCGGGAATAACTTTTACACAGATAATCGTACCGCACTCAAAATTGGTGACAACAGTCAAAACACATGGTAGATGATGCGTGATCAATATGACGACAAATCGTTTACCGGTGTTGCCATGGCAACGACGCAAAGTCGGATTTTTGGGACAAAAAATCAAACTGCTACAACTTCGCAAATCCTGGTCCGATCTGAACCAAACTTGCTAGGATTGATGATAGTCCGGCCCTAAAGACGTCTATATGAAAATATTCAATTTCGAAAACAGCGCCCCCTGGTGACAGCAGACAGTATGACGGCTTGTATTTCAATTATCTCCTCCTAGAGCTTTTGTGCGATCACCTTCAAACTTGGTGAGATCAATGTGGACGAGTTGAGCATCAAAAGTTATCAAAAGCTTTTTAAAATATTGTATGGCGTAGGAGATAGGGGGCGCCAAAGTTGGAGATAATAATAATTTTTCACAACAGACAATGAAACTCTTATAACTTTGCGACGGAAGGTCTGATCCCAACCAAACTTGCTATAGTTGATGATGGTTAGTTCCTGAAGACGACTATGTTGCTGAAACGGTACATTTTGAAAACAGCGCCTCCTGGTGGTGGTAGAAAATTCTAAAAAAACAAACTGTAACAACTTTGCCAATCCTGGTCCGATCTGAACCAAACTTGCAAGGATTGATGACAGTCCTGCCCTGAACACGTCTATATGAAAATATTAATTTTCAAATACAGCGCCCCCTGGTGACAGCAGACAGAATTACATTTATAGTTTTTGATGCTGCTCCAACAGGGATTGTTGTATCCACTTGAAACTTAGTATGTGGGACCCCAGACCCTTCCTCAACATGTCCGTAAAAGGTCACCTCCCTACAGGAAGTGGAAGGCCCAAAACAGGAAGTAAAGTCTTACATTGTCCGATTGACACGAAACTAGATATGTGAGCTACAGGACCTTCCCTGAACATGTTTACGGAGACGAACAGGAAGTCGGCCATTTTAAACAGGAAGTGCCCTCTAACTTTGCCGCACGTTGTCCGATTTGCACGAAACCTTATATGTGAGTTACGGGACCTTCCCTGAACATGTTTACGGAGACGCCGTTGACCGAACAGGAAGTCGGCCATTTTAAACAGGAAGTGCCCTCTAACTTTGCAGTACATTGTCCGATCTGCACAAAACCTTATATGTGACACCAGCAACCTGTCCTGAGCATGTCTGTAAAAGGTCACCTCCCTACAGGAAGTGGAACGCCCGAAACAGGAAGTCTTACATTGTCCGATTGACACAAAACTAGATATGTGAGTTATGGGACCTTCCCTGAACATGTTTCCAGAGACGAACAGGAAGTTGGCCATTTTAAACAGGAAGTGCCCGCTAACTTTGCCGTACGTTGTCCAATTTGCACGAAACCTTATATGTCACACCAGGGACCTGTCCTGAGCATGTCTGCAAAAGATGACCACCCAACAGGAAGTGGAATGCCCGAAACAGGAAGTTAACTCTAAGATTGTCCGATCTGCACAAAACTTGATATGTAAGACAAGGGAACTTCCCTGAACACGTTTACGGACGCGCCGTTGACCGAACAGGAAGGCGGCCATTTTAAACAGGAAGTGCCCTATAACTTTGCCATACGTTGCCGATCCCCCCCGAAATTTGGATCGACATGTGCGGGGACGCCGCTGAAAATAACTAGTACTGAAAATAACTAGTACTGAAAATAACTAGTACTGAAAATAACTAGTACTGAAAATAACTAGTACTGAAAATAACTAGTACCGCGCGCGGTGAATGAACGGGTGAGAGCGCGAGGCGCGCGGGGAGCCGTGGCACACGGCGACTCGCGCGGGTCGGCTCGAACCCGTTCAGAACCGCGCGCGGTACTAGTTCTTATTATTAGGGTTCGAGCAACTTGGTTGCAAGAACCCTATTGAAACTGCGAAGATTATTAGGGTTCGAGCAACTTGGTTGCAAGAACCCTATTGTAATCGTAAGAGTTATTCTTCTTATTCTTCTTCTTCCGCCCGCCAAATGAATCGCGTTTTCGAGGCCCTGAACATACCCAAAAACTCACCAATTTTTGCAACTGCATCAGACCTGGTGTAAATTTACGTTTATTAGTGGTTCGGGGAATGCCCGTCAAAAAATGAAAGTGGGCGGGGCTAACGACTGACGCAAAAAACTTCTATTAGGTCATCTGCTCTCTGGTTTAACGTACATGAACGAAACTTGGCACACATGTTCATGAGGTGGGGCCGGTCAAAAAAGTCGATGACAACTTCCCTGTGAATCCTACAGGAAGGACGCCATCTTGGATTGCACGCCAAAACAGAGGCGATTTTGGCCATTTCGCACCATCGGTATTTGAGCGAACTTGTCCCAGAGCTTACATGGAATCACGTTCAAACTTGGTGAGGTCACTGTGGACAAGTTGAGGATCTAAAGTTCCTGAAAACTTTTTAATAAGTATCATGGCGTACGAGACAGGGGGCGTCAAAGTTGGTGAAAATTCACGATTTTCGCCACACGCAACAAAACTCTTATAACTTTGCGATAGAAGGTCCGATCTTAACCAAACTTGTGGCGATAGATGATGGGCCCTTGCTGAAGAGGCCTATGCAAAAACTGTCAAGTTTGTAAACATCGCCTCCTGGTGGTGGCAGAAAATTAAAAAAAAAATTACTTTTACAATTTCGGGAATAACTTTTACAGAGATTATCGTATCAAACTCAAAATTGGTAAAAATCACCATAAACACAAG
>NW_025320694.1:0-16252 GCF_019176455.1 Solea senegalensis
TCTCTGTCTCTCCCTCTCTTTGACCGCTAAGCGTTCTCCCACTCGAGGCACATGGCGATTATGGCGGGTCCACAAGACATGTCAGTGACGTTATGAGGCACTGAGCAGTGTCTAACTTAATGGTTCGACTCAGCTCTGTGGCCAGCTGTTACCATAGCTGTTTTTAGGCTCTGCGCTGTTTGTGTGCGTGTAAATGTGTGTGTACTTGTGTGTCTGTGTGTGTGTGTGCAGCATGGGAGCAGCAAAGGGGACAAAGTCATCTGTCACTTGTGGCTTCACATGTCTGGTATTGAAATTGATGACAAATCTAAGGAGTCTAAGGAGTGTGTGTGTGTGTGTGTGTGTGTGTGAGTTTATGTGCGTGTTCATAATTTGTTGGCCCGTGAGTGGGTGATGTCATGCATGAGAAAGTCTTTTTCTCACTCTTTATGAAACCAGTCGTGCCCCTGCAGACTTTCACAGTTTGCTGACATTGCAGGCAGGCAGTGTGTGAGTGTTTGTGTATACACGTGCACGTGTGTAGCGTGTGTATTCTTAATGGCTTTTATTGGACGCTCGCTGCAGACCACAGGGAAACGTTGGCGCTCAGTCTCCCATCATACATGCCTGCCATCCACTATTATGATGCCCCGCTGCCATGTCTGTTTGTGTATGTTTTGCTCCTTTCAGTCTGAGAGGCACAGAAATTCTACCTAACAGGCGTGTTAGAAAGTTTGAGATGTAAACTGGATGGACGGCGAGTTTAATCTGCTGTTAATCAGCTCCTCGGAAAACTCACTCAAGCATCAGACACTGCAGATTGCTCCGACTCCCTCTATGACTCCCTCTGTGTTTTTCCCAGTCATCGCTTTACTTTCCCCCTGAATCACTCCATATCACCCCCACCTGCCCATGTGCTTCCTCCACCCAAACAATCCTTGTTTCCCTCAGAGTGCGGTCACCTCCTCTGCTTCCCCCCCCCCCCACCTCTGTTGTGTGTGATGCCGAGAAGCCCTCAGGATTAAATCTAAGTCTTTTGTTTATCATCTCAGCTATTACTGTTAATGCTGGCTCTCCCTTTCTCCTGCAGCGTGTGTGTGAGTGTATGTCCGTGCATGCATGTGTGGGCAAGCTCTCAGATCAAACACAGCGTAAGACGAGCCCATAAACAAGCCTTCAGGACCACTTAGGTTTTTCAGGGAGAGTCAGTGCTGGGGGGGAGCACAGGGGGAAAGTTAGGACGAGAAATCAGCTGCTCTGTTTATGTACCTTTCAGTGGTGATTACCGGTCCAATCTGTCTGTTTAACAGAGGAAATATCATAGCCTGGCAGAGTGTGTGTGTGTGTGTGTGTCTGTGTGTGAGTGTTTGTGAGGCTACAGTTGCAGTGCAGAGGGCTGGAGAGATGCCACGGAGTTGCGTGGAAGTCGAGCGTTGGTGCAGCAGTAAGTGTTTATTTACTCATAAGTACAACTCTGAGTCCGGAGAGTGAAAGCAGAGGAAGCAGAGGACCACCACAGACCAGAGAGAGAGAGAGAGAGACAGACCGTGTAGCCTTGGCACCGGTCTGTGTTTCCACAAAGTGCAGTGAGGCCTGTGTGCTGTGTCAGTGTGCGTGGGCAGACACACACACACACACTGGCAGGTAATACCCAGTATGTAGGAGGGCATTTGTTTACAGAGTCACTCGAGTGAAATACTCACAAAGATGAATGGGAGACATTATATACTCATAAGACTCATTTTCATTACAATACTGATGAGTCAGAGCAGGATTGAGTCATTTTAATGTTGTGTGGTGCACAGAGGATATCAGTGACACTTTTAACTGGACGCGCTTCCTTTTGTCTTCTTCTATGGTGTTTTATGGCAGTTGACAACCATAATGTGGCATTACTGCCATCAGAAGTGCTCTATTGATGTTTTGTCTGGAGACAGTTCTGGCTGCTCACTGTCGACCACGCTGTTTTTCATGTTAATCCACTTGTAAGAGCAAACCTGCACTGTTTACACTGTACATACTATACTAATGTTGAATATCCAGGTTATTATGATAATATTTCTTGGATAATGCATGCATACCAATTACATTGCCTTGATACTACCTGATATGCACTGCTGTAACATATCTTATCTAATCCTTCCTTAAAATGGTTCATCCATTTTTTAAGCTTTTTCTATTTGATAGTGCATTTAACTAAACAATTCTATCAATTTGAAGTCAGCTTTTAAACCATTTTTAACATTTCTAAAACGCTTGAATTCTTTCTACATTATGTATTTATTTTGCACACTCTTAAGATTTTTAATTATTATTATTATTTAAATTAATTTAACTTATTTAACTTTAATTTAACGTTTTGAACATTTAATTTTTTACGCTCTTTTGGTATTTTTTAATGTAATGATTGTAATTGATTTGTTTGTGTCTCTGTGTTGTTTTTAAACGTTTGTTTACGGCACCTTGAGTTAAAAAGCCTTTGCGTATAAAAAGGGTTCTATGATTAAATGCCTTGCCTTTGTTGTTGTATGACAACTGACGTTGTAATGTTACATGAAAGCATTTTTCAGTTAAAAGACAAAACGTCTCCCACTCACTGGCAATGATTTAAGTACATATGCAGTTTCCACCTGCAGCCAGTAGATGGCGCAAAACTAACACATATTAGCCCTAAGAGAAAAATGATATTGAGATGATAATAATAAACGGCTTGTGTAGTAATTATCAAAGCACGTTTACTGAACATTAAGCCCATGCTTTACACTTGTGCAGTGTAGTTTGAATCCGCGTCTGTTTGTGTGCAGACATCTTTAATCCCCGTCCGGTCACCGGAAGCGCCAGATAAAGCCGAGGCTGCAAAGTGCGTCACAGAGCGGACCTGTGTGTGGACAACCGACGCAGCTTCAGCACCGACACCGTCAACCTCCACTTCTCTGCGCGCACAAGCAATTCCGTCTGTTTGGTTGTTCGGCTCCACCATGGTGAAGATCGCCTTCAACTCGGCTCTGGCGCAGAAGGCGCTGGGTAAAGAGGCGACAGTCGCCGGGGAGAAGGTGAGTAAACGCGGGGCTGCGGCGTGTGGACGCCGGCAGCAGCAGCGGCAGCGGCAGCAGCAGCAGCGGCCTGCACCTCCCACAGACCACTGTGCTCTGAATTTACCCGTGTAAAGTGTATGTGATCACTCATGTGTTATAATATTGTAGTCAGGGGGTCGCAGAGGTTTACGTGAACACGCGTGGAGATGCATGTTACACCTGATGCAGCGCAGACAGACGTGTATGTACAGGCCTACACTAACTAACGGGCTGGGATTAAAGTTGCTATATGTAAGAGATGCACAACAATACATTAGACTTAACTTTAAGCCTTTTATTGAATTTACTACCTTCTTAAGTCAGAAAGGACAGAGTGTCCACAAAACATTACAGATGAATATTACCAGCCCTGATTAATAAATCCAGCCCTACTCAAAACAACCAAACATTCAATCATTTTGAGGATTGTAATCCTTTAAATTCCAGGCTTTGATATGTAAAGGATGAACCCAAAATATTGTTTGTGTAGCATCAGATTTATAATATATGACATTAAAACCCCCTTTTTAAAATCTCATAGCCATTACAAAACATAATCATGTATTATGTGACGTTAGGCTTTCATATGTGAGAAAAATAGTCAAATTTGTAATTTTCACGTCTAAAATCAGCCATTCCATCATCATTTTCTTAGTTTCTGTGCTTGTGTTATTGAGCTCAGTAAGCTATTTTAAGACAACCATGATTCATTTTAAAATTAAACATTGTCTTCAACGACAACAATGGTGCAGGCACTATATTTACAAACTCAGAACTGTTTCTGTTCTGGTTAGGTGGTTTCATCTGTTGCACCATCCACTGCCACCCATCGAATAACACAGCTCTTAGTGCTTAAACACACAGCATGTCAGTAGAAAGCAGCTGCCTGAAAAGCCTCAGTAACCCTATCAAAAATGTCTCAAACCAGAGCAAAACAAGGGTAGATAGATAGATAGATAGATAGATAGATAGATAGATAGATAGATAGATACTTTATTGATCCCGAAGGAAATTCAAGCAAATTTCTGCTGTGGAGAAAAAATAAAATATCAGCAGTTTAAAGGGGAGATGGACAGACCACGTCGGACAGGAAAAAAATGTTTGCTTTTCGAACAAAGCATAGGTCTATCTTAAAATTTCATCTACATCCTGTAAGAGAAAAGCTAGACAAATATTGACTTGGTGCTCCAAATGTAATATTTTAATTTCATTTGAAGTTACAGTTAGAACCCATGACAATACCGATCTGTCTTGTCTTTTTATAATTTTTTTAATTCTGTCGTTATTCGCTCCTTATTCATCTCTGATAATTAAAATACCCTTATACAATAAATACAGTCATGCCTATTAGTGAATGAATTGCCTTTTTTTAGTTTTGCCTACACGCAGAGCTAGAACTGTAAGAAAAATAGAATAATAAAAAAGTCCAAGCACAGGCACTATATAAATGCTATATAAATACTGAGCGTGTGTGTGTGTGTGTGTGTGTGTGTAGGACCCTGAGCTGGCCTCTTCTCCAGCGATCAACGGCTCCACAGGTCGCTGTCTTCTTACCCTGCTGGGCATTGCCTTCATCCTCAGTGGCCTCATCGTGGGGGGAGCGTGTCTTTATCGATATTTCACCCCAAAGGTAAATGTTTTTGTGTGTGTGAGTTTTAACTTTCCATCCCAGTTTTATGTCAAAATCAAGTCAGATTTATTGTGGTTTTGCTGTATGTATGTGTGTATATATCTATATATATATATAGATATAGATATATATATATATATATATATATATATATATATATATAGATAGATAGATAGATAGATAGATAGATAGATATGTATATGTGTGTGTGTGTATATATATATATATATATATATAGATATATATATATATATGTATATGTATATATATATACATAATAATAATAGCATAATAATAACAGTAGCACAGATCAAAAAGAGAGTGCATTTCCCTCGGTATCCATAATAAATAAAAAAATAAATAAAAAGACACAAAATGATAACAAAGTGCAGAGGGAAGTGTTTCATATCTAATATCTCTGTGACCGCAGGGACTTTTTAGGGTTCGAGCAACAAGGTTGCAAGAACCCTATTGAAACTGGAAGGATTATTATTATTATTATTATTAGGGTTCGAGCAACAAGGTTGCAAGAACCCTCTTGAAACTGGAAGGATTATTATTATTATTATTATTCTTATTATTCCCCCAAATGAATCGCCTTTTTGAGGCCTTTCCCATACCCCAAAACTCACCAATTTTTGTGACCGCATCAATCCTGGTGTAAATTTACGTCTGAAAAAGGTTCGGGGAATGTGCGTCGAAAATTGAATGTGGGAGGGGCCAATAAGTGCGGCGCCACCTGTCCAAATTCACCATGACCAACACAAATATCGCACATGCACGAAATTCGGTACACATGTGTAGTGGGTCAGGATGAAGAAAAAATTACATTATGACCATGATCCAAACCCAACAGGAAATCCGCCATCTTGGGTTGATTGGCCATTTTTTGGCGATTTTGGCGAATTCGCAGCAATGGTATTTGAACTAACTCCTCCTAGAGTTTTCGTGCGATCACCTTCAAACTTGGTGAGGTCCCTGTGGACCAGTTGAGGAGCTCACGGTATCAAAAGTTTTTTCAAATGTCACATGGCGCGCGAGATAGGGGGCGGCAAAGTTCGTGATGATTCTGATGTTTCGCATCAGAAAAACAAAACTCTTATAACTTTGCGATGGAAGGTCCGATCCAAACCAAACTTGCTATGATTGATGATGGGCCATGGCTGAAGACGTCTATGAAAAAACGGTGAAGTTTGAAAACAGCACCTCCTTGTGGTGAAAGAAAATACACCAAAAAAAAGTTTTTTTACGATTTCGGGAATAACTTTTACACAGATAATCGTACCGCACTCAAAATTGGTGACAACAGTCAAAACACATGGTAGATGATGTGTGATCAATATGACGACGAATCGTTTAACGGTGTTGCCATGGCAACGACGCAAAGTCGGATTTTTGGGACAAAAAATCAAACTGCTACAACTTTGCGAATCCTGGTCCGATCTGAACCAAACTTGCTAGGATTGATGATAGTCCGGCCCTAAAGACGTCTATATGAAAATATTCAATTTCGAAAACAGCGCCCCCTGGTGACAGCAGACAGTATGACAGCTTGTATTTCAATTATCTCCTCCTAGAGCTTTTGTGCGATCACCTTCAAACTTGGTGAGATCATTGTGGACGAGTTGAGCATCAAAAGTTATCAAAAGCTTTTTAAAATATTTTATGGCGTACGACATAGGGGGCGCCAAAGTTGGAGATAATAATAATTTTTCACAGCAGACAATGAAACTCTTATAACTTTGCGATGGAAGGTCTGATCCCAACCAAACTTGCTATAGTTGATGATGGTTAGTTCCTGAAGACGACTGTGTTGCTGAAACGGTACATTTTGAAAACAGCGCCTCCTGGTGGTGGTAGAAAATTCTAAAAAAACAAACTGTTACAACTTTGCCAATCCTGGTCCGATCTGAACCAAACTTGCAAGGATTGATGACAGTCCGGCCCTGAACACGTCTATATGAAAATATTAATTTTCAAATACAGCGCCCCCTGGTGACAGCAGACAGAATTACATTTATAGTTTTTGATGCTGCTCCAACAGGGATTGTTGTATCCACTTGAAACTTAGTATGTGGGACCCCAGACCCTTCCTCAACATGTCCGTAAAAGGTCACCTCCCTACAGGAAGTGGAACGCCCGAAACAGGAAGTAAAGTCTTGCATTGTCCGATTGACACAAAACTAGATATGTGAGTTACGGGACCTTCCCTGAACATGTTTCCAGAGACGAACAGGAAGTTGGCCATTTTAAACAGGAAGTGCCTGCTAACTTTGCCGTACGTTGTCCAATTTGCATGAAACCTTATATGTCACACCAGGGACCTGTCCTGAGCATGTCTGCAAAAGATGACCTCCCAACAGGAAGTGGAATGCCCGAAACAGGAAGTCAACTCTAAGATTGTCCGATCTGCACAAAACTTGATATGTAAGACAAGGGAACTTCCCTGAACACGTTTACGGACGCACATTTGACCGAACAGGAAGTCGGCCATTTTAAACAGGCAGTGCCCTATAACGTTGCCATACGTTGCCGATCCCCCCCGAAATTTGGATCGACATGTGCGGGGACGCCGCTGAAAATAACTAGTACTGAAAATAACTAGTACTGAAAATAACTAGTACCGCGCGCGGTGAATGAACGGGTGAGAGCGCGAGGCGCGTGGGGAGCCGTGGCACACGGCGACTCGCGCGGGTCGGCTCGAACCCGTTCAGAACCGCGCGCGGTACTAGTTATTTTTATTATTATTAGGGTTCGAGCAACAAGGTTGCAAGAACCCTATTGAAACTGGAAGGATTATTATTATTATTATTATTATTATTATTATTATTCTTATTATTCCCCCAAATGAATCGCATTTTTGAGGCCTTTCCCATACCCCAAAACTCACAGATTTTTGTGACCGCATCAATCGTGGTGTAAATTTACGTCTGAAAAAGGTTTGGGGAATGTGCGTCAAAAATTGAATGTGGGAGGGGCCAAAACGTGCGAAGCGACCTGTCCAAATTCACCATGACCAACACAAATATCGCACATGCACGAAATTCGGTACACATGTGTAGTGGGTCAGGATGAAGAAAAAATTACATTATGACCATGATCCAAACCCAACAGGAAATCCGCCATCTTGGGTTGACTGGCCATTTTTTGGCGATTTTGGCGAATTCGCAGCAATGGTATTTGAACTAACTCCTCCTCGAGTTTTCGTGCGATCACCTTCAAACTTGGTGAGGTCCCTGTGGACCAGTTGAGGAGCTTACAGTATCAAAAGTTTTTTCAAATGTCGCATGGCGCACAAGATAGGGGGCGGCAAAGTTCGTGATGATTCTGATGTTTCGCATCAGAAAAACAAAACTCTTATAACTTTGCGATGGAAGGTCCAATCCAAACCAAACTTGCTACCATTGATGATGGGCCATTGCTGAAGACGTCTATGAAAAAACGGTGAAGTTTGAAAACAGCGCCTCCTTGTGGTGAAAGAAAATACACCAAAAAAAAGTTTTTTTACGATTTCGTGAATAACTTTTACACAAATAATCGTACCGCACTCAAAATTGGTGACAACAGTCAAAACACATGGTAGATGATGCGTGATCAATTTGACGACAAATCGTTTAACGGTGTTGCCATGGCAACGACGCAAAGTCGGATTTTCTGGACAAAAAATCAAACTGCTACAACTTCGCGAATCCTGGTCCGATCTGAACCAAACTTGCTAGGATTGATGACAGTCCGGCCCTAAAGACGTCTTTATGAAAATATTCAATTTCGAAAACAGCGCCCCCTGGTGACAGCAGACAATATGACAGCTTGTATTTCAATTATCTCCTCCTAGAGCTTTTGTGGGATCACCTTCAAACTTGGTGAGATCCATGTGGACGAATTGAGCATCAAAAGTTATCAAAAGCTTTTTAAAATATTGTATGGCGTAAGAGATGGGGGCGCCAAAATTGGAGATAATAATAATTTTTCTCAACAGACAATGAAACTCTTATAACTTTGCGATGGAAGGTCTGATCCCAACCAAACTTGCTATAGTTGATGATGGTTAGTTCCTGAAGACAACTGTGTTGCTGAAACGGTACATTTTGAAAACAGCGCCTCCTGGTGGTGGTAGAAAATTCTAAAAAAACAAACTGTTACAACTTTGCCAATCCTGGTCCGATCTGAACCAAAGTTGCTGGGATTGATGACAGTCCGGCCCTGAACACGTCTATATGAAAATATTCATTTTCAAATACAGCGCCCCCTGGTGACAGCAGAAAGAATTACATTTATAGTTTTTGATGCTGCTCCAACAGGGATTATTGTATCCACTTGAAACTTAGTATGTGGGACCCCAGACCCTTCCTGAACATGTCCGTAAAAGGTCATCTACCTACAGGAAGTAGAACGCCCAAAACAGGAAGTAAAGTCTTACATTGTCCGATTGACACAAAACTAGATATGTGAGTTAAAAGACCTTCCCTGAACATGTTTCCGGAGACGAACAGGAAGTCGGCCATTTTAAACAGGAAGTGCCCTCTAACTTTGCAGTACATTGTCCGATCTGCACAAAACCTTATATGTGACACCAGGGACCTGTCCTGAGCATGTCTGTAAAAGGTCACCTCCCTACAGGAAGTGGAACGCTCAAAACAGGAAGTAAAGTCTTACATTGCCCGATTGACACAAAACTAGATATGTGAGTTACGGGACCTTCCCTGAACATGTTTCCAGAGACGAACAGGAAGTTAGCCATTTTAAACAGGATGTGCCCGCTAACTTTGTCGTACGTTGTCCAATTTGCACGAAACTTTATATGTCACACCAGGGACCTGTCCTGAGCATGTCTGCAAAAGATGACCTCCCAACAGGAAGTGGAATGCCCGAAACAGGAAGTAAACTCTAAGATTGTCCGATCTGCACAAAACTTGATATGTAAGACAAGGGAACTTCCCTGAACACGTTTCCGGACGCGCATTTGACCGAACAGGAAGTCGGCCATTTTAAACAGGAAGTGCCCTATAACTTTGCCATACGTTGCCGATCCCCCCCGAAATTTGGATCGACATGTGCGGGGACGCCGCTGAAAATAACTAGTACTGAAAATAATTAGTACCGCGCGCGGTGAATGAACGGGTGAGAGCGCGAGGCGCGCGGGGAGCCGTGGCACACGGCGACTCGCGCGGGTCGGCTCGAACCCGTTCAGAACCGCGCGCGGTACTAGTTATTTTTATTATTATTATTCTTATTATTCCCCCAAATGAATTGCCTTTTTGAGGCCTTTCCCATACCCCAAAACTCACCAATTTTTGTGACCGCATCAATCCTGGTGTAAATTTACGTCTGAAAAAGGTTCGGGGAATGTGCGTCGAAAATTGAATGTGGGAGGGGCCAATAAGTGCGGCGCCACCTGTCCAAATTCACCATGACCAACACAAATATCGCACATGCACGAAATTCGGTACACATGTGTAGTGGGTCAGGATGAAGAAAAAATTACATTATGACCATGATCCAAACCCAACAGGAATTCCGCCATCTTGGGTTGATTGGCGATTGTTTGGCGATTTTGGCGAATTCGCAGCAATGGTATTTGAACTAACTCCTCCTAGAGTTTTCGTGCGATCACCTTCAAACTTGGTGAGGTCCCTGTGGACCAGTTGAGGAGCTCACGGTATCAAAAGTTTTTTCAAAAGTGGCACGGCGCGCGAGATAGGAGGCGGCAAAGTCCGTGATGATTCTGATGTTTCGCATCAGAAAAACAAAACTCTTATAACTTTGCGATGGAAGGTCCGATCCAAACCAAACTTGCTACCATTGATGATGGGCCATGGCTGAAGACGTCTATGAAAAAACGGTGAAGTTTGAAAACAGCGCCTCCTTGTGGTGAAAGAAAATACACAAAAAAATTTTTTTTTTGCGATTTCGGGAATTACTTTTACACAGATGATCGTACCGCACTCAAAATTGGTGACAATAGTCACAACACATGGTAGATGATGCGTGACCAATATGACGACAAATCGTTTAACGGTGTTGCCATGGCAACGACGCAAAGTCGGATTTTTGGGACAAAAAATCAAACTGCTACAACTTTGCGAATCCTGGTCCGATCTGAACCAAACTTGCTAGGATTGATGATAGTCCGGCCCTAAAGACGTCTATATGAAAATATTCAATTTCGAAAACAGCCCTGAAATTTGACAGCCAGACAGTGCATGAGCAACTGGCGTTCTCCTCCTCTAGAGCTTTTGATCACCTTCAAACTTGGTGAGATCATTGTGGGCCGATTGAACATCAAAAGTTATCAAAACTTTTAAAAAATATTTTATGGCGTCTGAGATAGGGGGCACGCCAGTTGGAGAATAATAATAATTTTCTGTGAACAATGAAACTCTTATAACTTCTTGATGGAAGGTCTGATCCCAACCAAACTTGCTACTGATGGATTTAGTTCCTGAAGGCATTGTGTTGCTGAAACGGTACATTTTGGCAGCCTCCTGGTGGTGAAAATTCAAAAACTTCAAACTGTTTAAAACTTTGCCCAGTCACTGGTCAGTCTGAACCAAGTTGCTGGGATTGATGATAGTCGACCCTGAACCGTCTATATGTGTTTTCCTGCAGCCCCTGGTGACAGCAGACAGAATTACATTTATAGTTTTTGATGCTGCTCCAACAAGGATTGTTGTATCCACTTGAAACTTAGTATGTGGGACCCCAGACCCTTCCTCAACATGTACGTAAAAGGTCACCTCCATACAGGAAGTGGAACGCCCGAAACAGGAAGTAAAGTCTTACATTGTCCGTTTGACACGAAACTAGATATGTGAGTTACGGGACCTTCCCTGAACATGTTTCCGGAGACGAACAGGAAGTCGGCCATTTTAAACAGGAAGTGCCCTCTAACTTTGCCGTACGTTGTCCGATTTGCACGAAACCTTATATGTGAGTTACGGGACCTTCCCTGAATATGTTTGCGGAGAAGCCGTTGACCAAACAGGAAGTCGGCCATTTTAAACAGGAAGTGCCCTCTAACTTTGCAGTACATTGTCCGATCTGCACAAAACCTTATATGTGACACCAGGGACCTGTCCTGAGCATGTCTGAAAAAGGTCACCTCCCTACAGGAAGTGGAACGCCCGAAACAGGAAGTAAAGTCTTACATTGTCCGATTGACACAAAACTTGATATGTGAGTTACGGAACCTTCCCTGAACATGTTTCCAGAGACGAACAGGAAGTTGGCCATTTTAAACAGGAAGTGCCCGCTAACTTTGCCGTACGTTGTCCAATTTGCACGAAACCTTATATGTCACACCAGGGACCTGTCCTGAGCATGTCTGCAAAAGATGACCTCCCAACAGTAAGTGGAATGCCCGAAACAGGAAGTAAACTCTAAGATTGTCGGATCTGCACAAAACTTGATATGTAAGACAAGGGAACTTCCCTGAACACGTTTACGGACGCGCATTTGACCGAACAGGAAGTCGGCCATTTTAAACAGGAAGTGCCTTATAACTTTGCCATACGTTGCCGATCCCCCCCAAAATTTGGATCGGCATGTGCGGGGACGCCGCTGAAAATAACTAGTACTGAAAATAACTAGTACCGCGCGCGGTGAATGAACGGGTGAGAGCGCGAGGCACGCGGGGAGCCGTGGCACACGGCGACCCGCGTGGGTCGGCTCGAACCCGTTCAGAACCGCGCGCGGTACTAGTTATTTTTATTCTTATTATTCCCCCAAATGAATCGCCTTTTTGAGGCCTTTCCCATACCCCAAAACTCACCAATTTTTGTGACCGCATCAATCCTGGTGTAAATTTACGTCTGAAAAAGGTTCGGGTAATGTGCATCGAAAATTGAATGTGGGAGGGGCCAATAAGTGCGGCGCCACCTGTCCAAATTCACCATGACCAACACAAATATCGCACATGCACGAAATTCGGTACACATGTGTAGTGGGTCAGGATGAAGAAAAAATTACATTATGACCATGATCCAAAACCAACAGGAATTCCGCCATCTTGGGTTGATTGGCGATTTTTTGGCGATTTTGGCGAATTCGCAGCAATGGTATTTGAACTAACTCCTCCTAGAGTTTTCGTGCGAGCACCTTCAAACTTGGTGAGGTCCCTGTGGACCAGTTGAGGAGCTCACGGTATCAAAAGTTTTTTCAAATGTCACATGGCGCGCGAGATAGGGGGCGGCAAAGTTCGTGATGATTCTGATGTTTCTCATCAGAAAAACAAAACTCTTATAACTTTGCGATGGAAGGTCCGATCCAAACCAAACTTGCTATGATTGATGATGGGCCATGGCTGAAGACGTCTATGAAAAAACGGTGAAGTTTGAAAACAGCGCCTCCTTGTGGTGAAAGAAAATACACCAAAAAAAATTTTTTTTACGATTTCGGGAATAACTTTTACACAGATAATCGTACCGCACTCAAAATTGGTGACAACAGTCAAAACACATGGTAGATGATGAGTGATCAATATGACGACGAATCGTTTAACGGTGTTGCCATGGAAACGACGCAAAGTCGGATTTTTGGGACAAAAAATCAAACTGCTACAACTTCGCAAATCCTGGTCCGATCTGAACCAAACTTGCTAGGATTGATGATAGTCCCGCCCTAAAGACGTCTATATGAAAATATTCAATTTCGAAAACAGCGCCCCCTGGTGACAGCAGACAGTATGACAGCTTGTATTTCAATTATCTCCTCCTAGAGCTTTTGTGCGATCACCTTCAAACTTGGTGAGATCAATGTGGACGAGTGGAGCATCAAAAGTTATCAAAAGCTTTTTAAAATATTGTATGGCGTACGAGATAGGGGGCGCCAAAGTTGGAGATAATAATAATTTTTCACAACAGACAATGAAACTCTTATAACTTTGTGACGGAAGGTCTGATCCCAACCAAACTTGCTATAGTTGATGATGGTTAGTTGCTGAAGACGACTGTGTTGCTGAAACGGTACATTTTGAAAACAGCGCCTCCTGGTGGTGGTAGAAATTTCTAAAAAAACAAACTGTTACAACTTTGCCAATCCTGGTCCGATCTGAACCAAACTTGCAAGGATTGATGACAGTCCGGCCCTGAACACGTCTATATGAAAATATTAATTTTCAAATACAGCGCCCCCTTGTGACAGCAGACAGAATTACATTTATAGTTTTTGATGCTGCTCCAACAGGGATTGTTGTATCCACTTGAAACTTAGTATGTGGGACCCCAGACCCTTCCTCAACATGTCCGTAAAAGGTCACCTCCCTACAGGAAGTGGAACGCCCGAAACAGGAAGGAAAGTCTTACATTGTCCGATTGACACGAAACTAGATATGTGAGTTACGGGACCTTCCCTGAACATGTTTACGGAGACGCCGTTGACCGAACAGGAAGTCGGCCATTTTAAACAGGAAGTGCCCTCTAACTTTGCAGTACATTGTCCGATCTGCACAAAACCTTATATGTGACACCAGCAACCTGTCCTGAGCATGTCTGTAAAAGGTCACCTCCCTACAGGAAGTGGAACGCCCGAAACAGGAAGTAAAGTCTTGCATTGTCCGATTGACACAAAACTAGATATGTGAGTTACGGGACCTTCCCTGAACATGTTTCCAGAGACGAACAGGAAGTTGGCCATTTTAAACAGGAAGTGCCCTCTAACTTTGCAGTACATTGTCCTATTTGCACAAAACCTTATATGTCACACCAGGTACCTGTCCTGAGCATGTCTGCAAAAGATGACCTCCCAACAGGAAGTGGAATGCCCGAAACAGGAAGTCAACTCTAAGATTGTCCGATCTGCACAAACCTTGATATGTAAGACAAGGGAACTTCCCTGAACACGTTTACGGACGCGCATTTGACCGAACAGGAAGTCGGCCATTTTAAACAGGAAGTGCCCTATAACTTTGCCATACGTTGCCGATCCCCCCCGAAATTTGGATCGACATGTGCGGGGACGCCGCTGAAAATAATTAGTACTGAAAATAACTAGTACCGCGCGCGGTGAATGAACGGGTGAGAGCGCGAGGCGCGCGGGGAGCCGTGGCACACGGCGACTCGCGCGGGTCGGCTCGAACCCGTTCAGAACCGCGCGCGGTACTAGTTATTTTTATTTTTGTTTTTGCCTCTTCTGTATTTTTCAGAGTACATATTTAGTACATGTTTGTGTTTTCTCTGTGTTGTCTAAATGTAATCGATCAGCACAAACCTTTCACAAGTTTGTATTTGTGTTGCCGCTGTGACACTAGAAACCTCCAGCATTGAGTAAACTCTGCTGTTCTGTCCTTGAACAAAACAGAGCCTGTGCTTTGGCGCCCCCTGCTGTACTTCATATTCTTTTAAGTCAGGCTGGCGACTGAGACTGCTGCGTATGGAGATGTGTTTGTGTTTGTGTTTGTGTTTGTGTTTGCAGAGCCACAGACTGGATCTATCACAAAGAAGCTTAGTTACTGGTGTTATCGTTGCTCTTGTGTAGAGATGAAACAATTACTCGATGAATCGATTGTTAATCTATCACTAAATTAATTGTCAACTATTTTGATAATCGATTAATTGGTTTAAAGCTTTTTTCATCATCATTAAAACAAGGTTTCTGATTGTTTCAGCTTCTTTAATGTGAATATTTTCTGGTTTCAAAGAAATCATTAAAAACTGACTCGTTTCGGTTTGTGGACAAAACAAGACGTTCGAGAACATCATCATTTCCAGGTTTGACAAACACTGATCGACATTTTTCAACGTAAAATAATGACCAGTTTGTCATCTATCACTAGATATAGTAAAGAACATGGGAGTGTTGAAAGAAGAATACATGAAATCAAATATTACCTTGAATTTCCGTTATTTTCTCCCATATTGAATACTTCTATAAAGAGGGAAAAATCACAGATTCCTACAGAAATTAATTAATCTCAACTAAATCACATAATTCCCCATAGTCTTAAGAGACGTAAGTCGTTTATTTACAGTATATTTGTCATAATACGTACTGCACTTCATTGTACATTAAAGCAAAGTTTTCAAGAAGGTCAGAGGTCTTTAGTTTAGTAATAAAAAAAAACATGCAATCAATCCTGACTGTCATTTGTCTTTGATTGGTGGATTTAATATTTTTTAATCTCCATCAGAGGCTGTATCATGGCGCCATGCAGTACAATGAAGTGCCAGCCGAGGCTTTTGGAGAGAGCCAGCCGTACTACCTGCCCCGCGTGGAGGAGGAGGTGGAGATCTCTGACAACATGGCCGTCATCAGCGTCCCCCCTCCCCGCTTCAGACCTGGTGACCCTGCATACATCCTTCATGACTTCAACAGGGTCAGGATGAGGATACGTCACACAATGAACACTCGAGCAACAATGCTTATGCATGCCTGTTGTTTAAGATCTGTGTGTGTGTGTGTGTGTGTGTGTGTAGAAGCTGACAGCATATCTGGACCTGACTCTGAGGACCTGCTTTGTGATTCCTCTCAACACCTCGGTGGTGCTTCCTCCTCAGGACCTCATTGACCTCTTCTCACAGCTGATGGTGAGTGGTCAGCTTGTGTCCTCAGGGTGCTAACAGGACCTACCAAA
>NW_025320695.1:0-25784 GCF_019176455.1 Solea senegalensis
CCTCCGCTTCCTGGACGACATTTTCGGCATCTGGCCTCACGACATCACCCACTTCCCGGAATTCATAAACATCCTGAATAACCACCACTCCTCCATAAAAATCACACATACCCTAGACCCACACACAGTTAACTTTTTAGACACAACAATATTCTTCCGGACTATAAACACCACTTACAAAACAATAGAAACAAAAGTATACTTCAAACCCACAGACACACACGCACTATTACACAAATCCAGCTATCACCCCAAACACACATTTAAAGGCATTGTCAAATCCCAAATCATCCGTTTTCACCGCATCTGCTCCATGTCACCAGACTTCCACCAGGCCACCAGTACCCTCTTCCACAGTCTCCGCAAAAGAGGGTACTCCAAACGCTTCCTAAGAACCATCAAATCCACAACCTTGGCCTCTCTCGCTCCAGCTCGCTCCACCCACCCACCCCAGGTCACTGGCTCCGGACTGCCTCCACCTCCTCCGCCTAAACCTAACCCCCTTCCCCCTCCTTATCCCACCCCCATCCCTCACCCTAATCCTAACCTTAACCCAGGGACGGGGATGGGGGAGGGGGGTCTTTATCCCAACCCCCTCCCCCACCCTAACCCTAACCCTTACCCTTGGGCTGAAGCGGGGGAGGGGGGTTTGTATCCCGACCCCCTCCCCCACCCAGCCCCTAACCCTAACCTCTCTACCCCTCCTCCCGTCACTGACCCCCAACCGAATTCTGTTCGATTCGGGGCCAGTGCGGGCTCCCCCTACCCCAGCCCTAACCCTAACCCAGGGGCTCCCAAGCCCCTCCCTAACCCTAACCCGGTTGGAATTGGAGGCAGCCCGGACCCCAGACAGAACCCCCCTGACCACACACCACAATCCGACCACACCCTGACTGACCCGACACGACTAATACCTTTTATTTCCACCTTCTCCCATAGAACCACAGGACTCCACCGGACCATCAAAAATAACTTTTCCATTTTACAGCAGCAACCAGCCTTTCATAACCACAGACCCATCTCAGCTTACAGGAGAAACCGGAATTTACAAAACATACTCACGCAATCCAAATTCTCCGACCACATACCCCAACTTCATTCAGAACACTCCACCCACTACAAACACAGAAAATTCATTTACAATCCACACAGCAGTACAGCACATCCAACACTGGGCAATTTCTCTCTCAACACCACAAATGTCATCTACATCATCACCTGCAAAACCTGCAATAAACACTACATAGGCGAAACACAACATTCCATACTCACCCGTTTAAAGCAGCACCTGTATAACATCGGGGAAGGCAGACTTCAGACTCCACTGGTCAGCCATTTTCAACACCACTCCCCCACTCATCTCATCATCTCCGGCCTGGAGAACAACGACCACTGGACCATCGGGCAGAGAAGGAGGGCGGAAAGGATTTGGATCCACAGGCTGGGGACCACCACGCCAGGGGGTCTGAATGCAGATTAGACCACATCTCACTGCCTCCCCCTGACGTGGTCGTCCCCTCTTGACCCACTTTTTACAGCCGTTTGGGGCTCTGGAATCCCCATAGTTTTAAACATATACTTGTTTTTAACAGAACTTTCACTCCCTCAGGCAGGACGGCATCGAACCCAAAACAATAGCGCCCCCCCCCCTTTTTGGTAAGTCCAAATTATTTTATACGTATTTTAGATTTAAAAAAAAAAAAATTATTTTACAGCGTATTTAAATTACTACTCTTTTTATATTAGGCATTCTTAATCATTTTTTATTCAACTTAGATTGATTTTAAGCTTTTTATTTTTATTCATACCTTTTATTATCCATGTTTACTCACCCCTGTACTTGAGATGCCGTCCTCCCCGGGGCCCCATGCGGCCGAGACTGGAGTTGAACCCGGGTCGCCCACATGAAGGCCAGCGTTATTGCCACGTCACCACCACTCCACAAGTCCTTTTCCCCTTTTTTAATATAATTTTATACTGTTCACACTTACCTTCCCCACAGCACTTACCTTCCACCCACCTGACGGCGACCTAGATTCGACTCCAGTACTCCTCAAATTAATGATTAGGCTTATTCTAAAAAATTATAAAATAAAATGAATACAGTGGGCGCCCTCTTCCTGCCCGGGGCTCTGCCTGGGGATCGAACCCTGGTCTCCCGGCTGGCAGACCTGGACTGGATCACCATCGCCACATACCGGATCAGTAGGCCTGTGCACATAAAATGGACCCTCCATAACCTCTAACCCCAACCCGAACCCCAACCCTTACCCTAACCCTAACCCTTACCCTAACCCTTACCCTAACCCTTACCCCTGCTTACCCTTACCCTAACCTTACCCTTACCTCCCCTTACCCTAACCCTAACCCTGACCCTGACCCTAACCCTAACCCTAATCCTGACCTGGCTCTGACCCTTCAGAAGGGTTTTGTGTCTCTCTCTCTCTCTCTCTCTTCCTCTCTCTTACAGGACGGGCTCTGGGGGACCGGGCGGACCCTGCCGGGGATGTCCTGGATGGTGTGTGCACTGACTCCTCTGCCCCTTGTGGACAGTGGGGTCCAAATGCTTTTGTTCTAACCCTGTTCATGTCTGCGTTGGCACGTTAAATAAACAGTCTTCTTGTTCAAAGAGAAACGTCTGCTGCCTACTGTGTGCGCCGACGTTACATTGGTGTCAGAAGTGACTCGGACCGGCGCCGGCTAACAGCTACGAACTCTGTCATCTGCCGGTATGTACACGAGCGTGAAGGGAGAGAAGAAGGAGGAGGAAGACATGGATGTGCGACCGCGTCGCCACGCACGCCACATAAGTGAGACTGCACTACGGCTCGCAGCTGAGGCTGGATTTTCCCCGGGTTTGTCGAGGCACGGAGGCAGTTTTTCCCGCCATGAATCCGGTAGCGACGCGACCGGGACGCCACGTGACGTAAACAAACATGGCGGCGCCCAGTGTCACGGAGCTCCGGTGAACGTTAAAATACTGAGGTTTAATGGAAAGACTCTTGGTTCTCCACTTTGGACCTACGGAGTGGGTACTGGCAGGTCCCGCTGTCACCAGAGTCCAAGCCAAAGACTGCTTTCTGCACCAATAGGGGGTTGTGGCAATTCAGGGTCCTGAGTTTTGGCCTCTGTAATGCTCCAGCCACCTTCGTGAGACTGATGGACAGTGTGCTGGCTGGGGTCCCACGTCAACAGTGCCTTGTCTACTTGGACGACCTCCTCGTCCATGGGAGATCGTGTGAAGAGGCCCTGGACTCCCTGCGACAGGTACTGGGTAGGGTGGCAGCTGCAGGCTTGAAGCTGCACCCTGACAAGTGTCACTTCCTGCGGAGAGAGGTAGAGTTCCTGGGTCACAAACTGGGCCAGGAGGGCATCGGCACGCTGGAGGAGAAGATTAGCGCCATCAGAGACTGGCCCACCCCTGCAGACCAGACCCAACTGAAGAGCTTCCTGGGTCTGGCTTCTTATTATAGGAGGTTTGTGCGGGGGTTTTCATCAATCGCGGCGCCACTCTTTCGCCTACTGCAGAAGGAGTGTGTGTTCAGCTGGAGCCCAGAGTGCCAGCAGGCGTTTGACACCCTCCAGAGAGCCTTGACTGAGTCCCCTGTTCTAGTACCACCTGACCCCGCCCTGCCTTTCGTCCTGGACACGGACGCCAGTAATGTTGGACTGGGAGCCGTGCTGTCGCAGGTGGGACCAGACGGAGAGAAGGTGGTGGCATACTTCAGCCGGATACTCAACAAAAGTGAGCGGCGTTACTGCGTCACACGGCGGTGAGACATTTTAAATATTACCTGTGTGGGGTGCCCTTTGTTGTCCGGACTGACACGCTGCCCTACAGTGGCTCATGTCTTTCAAAGAGTCAGAGGGGCAGGTGGCCCGCTGGCTAGAAGAACTGCAGACCTTCGACTTCACTGTGGCGCACAGGGCAGATACACAGCACTCAAATGCGGACGCGCTGTCCCGCCGCCCGTGTGCTACAGAGGGCTGTCGCTACTGCGAGAAGCAAGAGGAGAGGGAAAATGAGCTCACACAGCCCGAAAACCCAGCACAGCTCTCATGCAGGATGCTGCAAGTGGTGGACACAGCAGAATGGAGGACACAGCAGGAAAACGACCCCGATCTACAGCCGGTGTTACAGTGGCTCGAGGTCGGAAAGAGGCCAACATGGAGTGACATCACGGGGCTCTCCATCGCTGCTAAGGGTCTGTGGGCTAAGTTTGAAGCACTTCGGCTGAAAGAAGGCGTGCTGCAGCGGGCGTGGCGGGACCCTTCCATGGGAGAGGAGAGGTGGCAAGTTGTGGTTCCAAGAGCGCTGAGGACAGCTGTGCTGGAGAGTTGCCATGGGGGCGCAGGTGCAGGACACTTCGGTGTTACTAAGACCCTACGGCGTCTGCGCCAGAGTTACTACTGGGGCCTGCAGCTAAGGGACGTAGAGGATTTCTGCCGCAGCTGCGACGCCTGCTCCTCTCACAAAGGGCCCCTGGACCAGTCACGTGCACAGCTCCAGCAACAACCAGCAGGCGCACCGATGGAAAGGGTTGCTGTGGACATCATGGGCCCCTTTCCCTGCTCAGAGCGGGGAAATCGTTATGTTTTAGCAGCAATGGACTATTTCACCAAGTGGCCAGAAGCTTATGCCATTCCAGACCAGGAGGCGGAGACGGTGGCGGATGCCTTGGTGGAGGGGATGTTCAGCCGGTTTGGCACTGCAGGTACAATACACAGTGACCAGGGCAGAAACTTCGAGTCTCGTGTGTTTGCTGCCATGTGCGAACGCCTGGACATGCACAAAACCCGCACCACCCCACTGCATCCCCAGAGCGACGGCCTTGTGGAGCGATTTAATCGGACCCTGGGCCAGCAGCTAGCCATCCTGACGGCCGAGCACCAGCGTGACTGGGACGTCCACCTGCCCCTCATCCTGCTGGCCTACCGCTCTGCTGTACAGGACTCCACCGCCTGCACGCCTGCACTGCTGATGTTGGGCAGAGAGCTGCGGACACCTGCGGAGCTTGCCTTTGGGGTACCACCGGAGGCACCAGATGCAGTACCTGGGCCGGACTACGCCAGGAAATTGCAGGTCTGGATGGAGACAGCGCACATCTTTGCCAGAGACCAGCTTGCAAAGGCAGGTATGCGTCAAAAGCGGAACTATGACGTCACCACAAAAGGGAGGCATTTTAGCGCTGGTGAACTGGTGTGGGTTTACAGCCCAAAAAGAAAGAAGGGACGGTGCCCCAAATTGGACAGTAAATGGTTGGGGCCCTGCAGAGTGTTAGAGAGGGTGGGGGAAGTGGTCTATCGTGTGCAGTTACCACCTAGAGGCAGAAGAGTGGTCCTGCATAGGGACAGACTGGCACCTTACAGAGGACATTCTCTTCCTGCCTTTTCAGAGGGACGGCCACCGCCCCCTCCTGCTCCGGAGGTCATGAGCCCACAGAATGAACTGTCTTCTTCCCTGGGTAGCTCAACTCCCCAGTCTGTGGGTTTCCCTGGCCCCTCTGCCAGTCCTAGACGGCCTAGGAGGCAACGTCAGTTACCCCCGCGCTTCCGGGACTTTCTTGTTCCCTCGGGGACGAGGAACTAACTGTTGGGGGGGCTGTGTAACAATCCTGAAAGGCATGTGTTAGTTGCACGATTAATTTTCCGATGTGTGTGTTGACAGAAGTGCTGTTACTGTTTCTTTAAGAGATTCCATGTTTGGCGCATGCGCAGAGTCGGTGTTGTCGGAGACTCATGAAGTGTGTTTATGTTCTGAGCGGCGTGGGTTGCGGCCGAAAACATCAACCCCTGTTCATGTCTGCGTTGGCACGTTAAATAAACAGTCTTCTTGTTCAAAGAGAAACGTCTGCTGCCTACTGTGTGTGCGCAGACGTTACAATATTATACCCAACTATAGATATCTACTTAATAAATAATTCATAGCTTCCTATTAAATAAATAAATAATTATTACATATGATACAAAGCTGCCTGTAAAAACATTTGGACATAATAAATACATAAATAAATAAATAAATAATTCATATTGCTCTAATAAATAAATAAATAAATAAATACCCATTGGATTGGGACTCAGGATGGTCCGTCCCCAAGAAGGGTTATGGACGGAGGTGCGATATGGGAGGAGAAAAAGGAGCCCATACGCTCGCACTGCTACCCACACAAAAAGTGTGAGGTACTTTGAGGTTGCTGGTCCTCGGTCTTGGGAGAGGGGGCGGGACGCTGTTCGGGGGAAGGACCGTGCTTTTCCTGCTCAGGTGGGAGACAGGCTCTGCTTCCTTCACCTAACCCTTACCCTAACCCTTACCCTAGGCCAAATTAAGGGGAAAGTAATAGGTGAAAGACAAAAAGAAGGATTAATGAAGGCAATATTGGAAAGGACGAAAGCAGAGGTCAAAGGTCAGAGGGCAATTATGCCAGGGGAAGGAAGAAAGGGAGAAAGGGAAGAGGAGAAAGCCCTAATTAATCTGATTCTAAGCATAGTTCCCGCCCTGCATCCAGAGGGGCGTGTCTAGAGGGACAGGGGAGAGTATATAAGGAGCTGATTCTCAGTCTCCAGCTTGTGGGTCCTCGCCTGAGGAAGGGCAATTCAGCCCGAAACGTCGCGACAGAGGCCCACGTATGAGCTCGTTTATTTTTTTAGTTTGTTATTTTTGGGGATTAAACATAATTGGACACTGGGAAAGAAAAAAAGATATCAAAATATACAATAAACACAAAAAAGTGTTATTGTCATAAAAATACCAAATACTCACCTCTATACTTACCACACTTACCTGGGAAATCCTGGAAAGACCTACCTGGGACTATTTGGAACCTGAAAGGGAAATAACATCATGATTACGTAAAAGGCCAATTCTAGGCTACGTAATTTTCTCGAGGGCAATGACCTTGTTTCGGAGTGCTGGGCAGTGCCAAGGGGCGCGCTCAGACGTGACAGACTCCGGGAAGGGACGGTGTCGATGAGAGTGCACTGACTCCTCCCTCTCTGGGGGGGATGTCCTCCTTTTCCCCAACCTAACCCTTACCCTAACCCTTACCCTAACCACTTAGATGCCCCGCCTAAACCTAAAACCCAATCTTGGACTAATTTGTGTCACGATCCCACTCTCCCCACCGCTACTATCCTTATTGTTTGTTATCTTCCTCTGTGCTGCTCTCTCCCCTCTCTGCAGGAGGCGTGGCTGACCTACTTCCACTGACGACGCTGGTGATCAGCAACACCTGCGGCAGCTCATCCTCACCTGCTCCTGATGAGCAATCAGAAGCCTTCTTAAGCCTTTGCTGTCTCAGTCACCAGCGTCAGATTGTTTTACGCTTTTAGTGGTAACGTCCATGACTTCTGCTGTAACTTTTGAAACTCTGACTCCTGGAATACTCACAACCGCTGTTGTTCTGCGTTAGGTCGCCACGTCTCCTCCTTCCCCGAGAGTTCCGGATTTACCACGACACATCTCGGCCGTGGAAACTCCCCCTGTCTCGATCCTCCATCGTGAGGCTGCTCCTGCCAGTATCCCCCCACTCACTGTTTCTCACCCTGGGCTCTCGCCATTTCCCGGCACAGCTGCATCGGCAATAAAAACCCTGTTAAAACTGTAATCTGTCTTCTCTGCATTTTCGGGTCCTCTACATAGTCAAACCGCTCTCATTTGAGAGCTTAACAATTTGGCCCCTTTCTAATCTAAACTTGACCCTAATCTATTCTACTCCCCTTAATTAAGATACCTAATATCCTAGATCCTGCCTGAAAAACGTCCTGAACCCCATTGCCCCCAAAGAGGAGAGTGAGACCAATTAAGGGGAAGTTAATAGGTGAAGGCAAAAAGGATAAATGAAGGCAATACTGGAAAGGACGAAAGCAGAGGTCAAAGGTCAGAGGGCAATTATGCCAAGGGAAGGCAGAAAGGGAGAAAGAGAGGAGGAGAAAGCCTTAATTGATCTCATAAGCATTGTGCCCGCCCTGCATCCAGAAGGGCGTGTCTAAAGGGAGAGGGGAAAGTACTTAAGGAGCTGCATCTCAGTCTCCAGCTTGTGGGTCCTCGCCTGAGGAAGGGCAATTCAGCCCGAAACGTCGCGACAGAGGCCCACACATGAGCTCTTTTGTTTTTTTAGTTTTTTATTTTCGGGGGAATAAACACAAATACACAATAATCACAAAACAGTGTTATTGTCATACAAAAAATACGTAGTACTCACCCATATACTTACCCTACTTACCTGGGAAATCCTGGAAAGACCTACCTGGGACCTCATTGGGTAATGACCATTGTTTCGGAGTGCTGGGCAGTGCCAAGGGGCGCGCCCAGACGTGGCGGGCTCCGGGAAGGGACGGTGGCGTTGAGAGTGGATCTCCAGGATTTGCCCAAGTGCCACCAACTACTCTGGGCATCATAAATTGACCCAAGGCCCCCGAATCTCAAGGATTTACACAAGTGATACTAAGCTCCTCAGGGTGAGGTTATGCGGGCACTGGTGGGTCTTACCAACCTTTTCAGATGAAGACTTTTCGTCTGACGCGTTGGTTATCAAATAATGTGCACATACACCTGGAAACAAGGAAATGAGGGAAGGGTTTGTGTTTTCAGGGCATTTTGGTTAGTGTGATCTTAGAGCCTCTGAGAAAATCCAGAGGCTGTGATATCACACATGCTGTAAGCCTCCACGTCACGGCAGTGCCCATGTGGAGGTAAAAAAAATAAGATCAAATAAAAAGTTGAACCAAAACAAAAAAGTAAAACAAAATAAAAACTACAACAGAAACAAGAAAAATAAAAACAAGAAACAAAACAAAAAATACAACAAAATAAAAAATTATTATTTTTTTTTCGTTTTTTTGTTTCAAACACACTCACAGGCAGGAGTCACTCATGTCCTCCGGGCCCTGAAAGGATATTTTTTTCTTGGGCTGAAGCCAAGCCTCACTTTTATTTTTTTTACAAGGAGCTGAGAAGGAGAGGGCCCATACTTCCGTGGGGTAAGCTTCAAAACAAAGAAAAAGGTACACATGAGCCTAGTGAACTTGGACTGTGGTGTGATAGCAATTGCAAGGTTTTATTTTAACTTACCTTCGGATCCATCTCCTCCTCAGCAGTGTCGTGCGTGGAGGTGGATGGCTCAGAGGTGGAGGTGGAGGTGGCGGGCACAGAGGTGGAGGGCACAGAGGTGGAGGACACAGTGGAAGCAGATGAGGGAGCATGTGTTCCTCTTCTCAGTGACATGCACACAAAGAGGTACCTCATCTGCTTCGCTCGGGTCAAGGTGTTGTGGAGGGAGTAGAAGCGTTCCTGTGTCCTAACATCATGGCACATGAACGTTGCCACATACTGGCGTACCTCTGAATCGTTGGATTCGAAATTCTAGAGAAAAGAAAATGAGGCATTAATGAACAAGTTTCAGTGAGACGAACACAACTGACAGGCCACAAATTGACCAAATCCTCATCATGTGTTTTTGACACCTACATAGGTAGCCACCGCCGACCTGATGTCCATGAGGGTGGGCGATCCCCTCAAGCCCATCTCTTTCCAGGCCTTCCGGAAATACTTGACCAGATCCTTGGCCTCGCCGCGGCCAAGGGCGGAGAAAAAGTAATGGTTTGTGGGGACCGCCCGCTGTCGGAGGCGGAGCCACTCGGTGCACCACCCATATTCTTCACTTGTTAGATAAATCTGCGCCACGCCAAATTTTCTAACAGTTTTGTGCTCCATTACCTGCAGGAGACAAAGTATGACACCGCCAATTTGTAAGTGTGGTACATGAACAAAAATTGACGTCCAAGTGTTGGGAAAAGTTTTCGGAATGAGATTAAAATGATACTTACATTCACCAGGTAGCCCGCCCTTTTGTCTCCCACGGCGTCCTTGACCTCTTTTACTTTCATTTTCGTGAGCACTCCTGACCTGTGGCCATATATAAACGAAAGGTAGGCCGCCAGGTAGCCAAAGAACCTGTAGCGGGTCCTGGGGTCTCTGGCTGGCGCCTTTCTCATGTCCTCTGTAATTAGAGTAAGAGAGAGAAGAGAACCCGTAGACATGCACACTTAAAGCTTTTAGGCTCTGACAAAAAGTGTGTGAGAGAGAAAGAGAGAGAGAGGCAATACAGACTCACCAAGCAATTCAGGCATTTTCGCCCTGGCCAAGGCCTGACACTGGGCCAGGTCCTCCTTGGACACCAGCCGCTGCTGCTTGTCCTGTTTAACAAGCGACTGGTGTCCAAGGAGTTTCCTCCCAAGGTCTCTGTACACCTTTCTCAATTCCCTCACGAGGACATTGACCTGGGAGGTTTTAAGGCGGCAGTGCTTGGGCGGCGTGTCCCTCAGGTGTTCCAGGAACGAGATGGCCTGGCCCACATACAGCGCAACTGTCGTTGGGGCCAGGCCAACATTGCGCAGGAGAGCAGGGTAACTGTAGAAAGAAGACCAGTCTGGATTTAGTTTCAGTCACATCTTTCCAATACTTCATCTTCATCATCATCATCATCATCATCATCATCAAACCTAAGCAAAAGACTTACAAAGAAGGAACATGCTTATCCTCCATGCATTCACTACTTACAACTTCAGGAGGGGGACGTTGAACAAAAATGTCCAGTCGCAGAGCGTCAGGGAAGGGCAGCCGAGGCAAAGATACTTTATGAAAACCTTTGCCCGGCTGACCTTCGTCTGTGCATTCTCCTTCATTTTTGTTGTACCCTCGGGACAGTAGGTGTACTCGGCATATTCCTCCATGTATGCATCTGAAAAGATGAAACACACATGACGATGAATGTAGCGAGAAAACACTCAACACACACCTGCACACATACACAATGTGTTAAGTCTTACTCATGGAGGTGCCAAACTCAATGGCCCGAATTAACGAGCCCCTGCTTCGGCCAGAGAAATAGGGCCGCATAGCACGGAACAGTTTATGTTGTTCACGTGTCCAACGTGACTGCTCACTCTCCTGGAAAAGCAAAACAAAACATCAATAATTCAATTCAATTCAATTTTATTTGTATAGTCCAGGTTTCCCTGAACCAGCTCTAACTATAAGCTTTATCAAAAAGGAAAGTTTTAAGTTTAACTTTAAATACAGAGAGAGTGTCCGCCTCCCGAACTATCATTGGAAGCTGGTTCCACAGTAGAGGAGCCTGGTAACTAAAGGCTCTGCCTCCCATTCTACTCTTACAGACTCTGGGAACCACAAGTAAACCTGTATTTTGTGACCTAAGTGGTCTCTTAGGGTGATAGGGTAAGACCAGGTCTTTCAGGTATGAAGGGGCATGACCATTTAGTGCTTTGTACGTGAGGAGGAGGATTTTAAATTTTATTCTAAACTGTACGGGGAGCCAGTGTAGAGAAGCGAACACTGGAGTTATATGGTCTCTCTTTCTAGTTCCTGTCAGAACTCGTGCTGCAGCATTTTGAATTAACTGAAGGATTCTGACAGACTTGTTAGAACATCCTGCTAATAAGGAGTTACAGTAATCTAATCTAGATGTAACAAAAGCATGAACTAGTTTTTCAGCATCCTGTAAAGACAGAATGTTTCTAATTTTCATAATGTTCCGCAGGTGGAAGAAGGCTGTTCTGGAAATTAGTTTTATGTGTGAATCAAAAGGCATTTCCTGGTCAAAAGTAACTCCAAGGTTCCTCACAGTGGAACTGGAAGCCAGGGTGATGTCATCTAAAGTGACAATGTGGGCAGAAAGTTTTTCTCTGAGGTGTTTAGGGCCGAGTATAATGACCTCAGTTTTATCTGAGTTTAAAAGTAGAAAGTTACAGGTCATCCAGGACTTAATGTCTCTGAGACATTCCTGGAGTTGAACAACCTGATTTATTTCATCCGGCCTCATCGATAGATATAGCTGTGTGTCATCTGCATAACAATGAAAGTGTATGTTATGCTTTCTAATAATGTTCCCTAGAGGAAGCATATATAAGGTAAAAAGTATAGGCCCAAGCACTGAGCCTTGTGGAACTCCACAATTAACTTTTGTTTGTAGTGAGGCTTTATCATTAACGTGAACGAACTGGAATCTATCAGATAAGTATGATTTAAACCAGCAGAGGGCGGCACCTGTGATACCAAGAGTCTGCTCCAATCTCTGCAGTAGAATATCATGATCAGTGGTGTCAAATGCAGCACTAAGATCTAACAGGACAAGTAAAGAAACTAGACCATTATCTGACGCCAAGAGAAGATCATTACTAACTTTAACTAGTGCTGTTTCTGTGCTATGGTTTAATCTAAAACCTGACTGAAAATCTTCAAACAGGCCATTAATGCGCAGATATTCACATAATTGATTGGCAACTGCCTTTTCTAAGATTTTAGAGACAAAGGGAAGATTAGATATAGGTCGGTGATTAGCTAAAATATCTGGGTCAAGGGTTGCAATAACTGCTACTTTAAACGTTTGGGGCACATATCCAGTTAATAAGGATAGATTAATTTGAGTTAATATAGAGTTGTTAATTAAAGGAAACACATCTTTAAACAGTTTGGTGGGGATAGGATCTAACTGACAGGTTGATGGCTTAGACGATGAAACTAATGATGTTAACTCAGGGAGATCTATAGGGGAGAAACTGTCTAACTGTGCACCTGGTGCTTCTAAAGCTCTTGTGCTAGAAGATGAGTCAGTCCCAATATGAGGGAGGAGATGATCCATTTTTTCTCTAATTGATGTTATTTTATTCACAAAGACGTTGATAAAGTCATCACTGCTCAGTGTTAAAGGAATAGATGGTTCAGTGGAGCTGTGGCTCTGTGTCAGCCTGGCTACAGTGCTGAAAAGAAATCTATGATTATTCTTATTTTCTTCAATTAGAGAAGAATAATAGGCAACTCTAGCTTTGTGTAGGGCTTTTTTGTAAGCTACAAAACCATCTTTCCAGGCTATATGAAGTTCCTCTAGGTTACTGGAACGCCATTTTCTTTCTAATCTACGTAACGTCTGTTTAAGAGCACGAGTATTGGAGTTAAACCATGGTCCTCGTCTCATCTGATTCACCACTTTCTTTTTCAGAGGGGCAACACGATCTAATGTAGTACGCAGTGAGGCTGCTGTACTATCAACAAGGTTATCTATGAGGGCGGGAGTAAAATCACAAAAGGTACCTTCAGATGTACTGACATATGGCACCGAGTTAAATAAAGGTTGCACTGTCTCTTTGAATGTATTCATATTATTATCAGACAGTACAGACAGTGCAGGTGAACGATAAACTGTGACTATCATAATTGGTTTCTGTGATTTACAACTAGGATGAGATAGATTAAGAATAAGGCTTTCGAATGATGAATATCCTGGTTTGGGCTTGGGATTGATTAATAATAGGGTAAGGGTAACACACAGTCACTCAGTCAACAAAAATAAAAAATAGACACACTGAACCTTTTTTTTTTCTTTTTTTTTTTTAAACACACTCATGTCCTCCGGGCCCTGGAGGGATATTTCTTTCTTGGGCTGAAGCCAAGCCTCACTTTTATTTTTTTTAACCAGGATCTGTGAGGGAGAGGGCCCATACTTCCGTGGGGTAAGCTTCAAAACAAAGAAAAGGTACACATGAGCTTAGTGAACTTGGACTGTGGTGTGATAGCAATTGTAAGGTTTTATTTTAACTTACCTTCGGATCCATCTCCTCCTCAGCAGTGTTGTGCGTGGAGATGGCGGGCACAGAGGTGGAGGGCGTGGAGGTGGAGGGCTCAGAGGTGGAGGGCACAGAGGTGGAGGACACAGTGGAAGCAGATGAGGGAGCATGTGTTCCTCTTCTCAGTGACATGCACACAAAGAGCTCCCTCATCTGCTTCGCTCGGGTCAAGGTGTTGTGGAGGGAGTAGAAGCGCTCCTGTGTCCGAACATCATGGCACATGAATGTTGCCACATGCTGGCGCACCTCTGAATCGTTGGATTCGAAATTCTAGAGAAAAGAAAATGAGGCATTAATGAACAAGTTTCAGTGTGACGAACACAACTGACAGGCCACAAATTGAGCAAATCCTCATCATGTTTTTTTGACACCTACATAGGTCGCCACCGCCGACCTGACGTCCATGAGCGTGGGCGATCCCCCCAAGCCCATCTCTTTCCAGGCCTTCCTGAAATATTTAACAAGATCCTTGGCCTCGCCGCGGCCAAGGGCGGAGAAAAAGTAGGGGTTGGTGGGGACTGCCCGCTGTCGGAGGCGGAGCCACTCGCTGCACCACCCATACTCTTCACTTGTGAGGTAGATCTGAGCCACACCAAATTTGCGTACCGTCTTGTGCTCCATTACCTGCAGGAGACAAAGTATGACACCGCCAATTTGTAAGTGTGGTACATGAACAAAAATTGACGTCCAAGTGTTGGGAAAAGTTTTCGGAATGAGATTAAAATGATACATACATTCACCAGGTAGCCCGCCCTTTTGTCTCCCACGGCGTCCTTGACCTCTTTTACTTTCATTTTCGTGAGCACTCCTGACCTGTGGCCATATATAAACGAAAGGTAGGCCGCCAGGTAGCCAAAGAACCTGTAGCGGGTCCTGGGGTCTCTGGCTGGCGCCTTTCTCATGTCCTCTGTAATTAGAGTAAGAGAGAGAAGAGAACCCGTAGACATGCAAACTTAAAGCTTTTAGGCTCTGACAAAAAGTGTGTGAGAGAGAAAGAGAGAGAGAGGCAATACAGACTCACCAAGCAATTCAGGCATTTTCGCCCTGGCCAAGGCCTGACACTGGGCCAGGTCCTCCTTGGACACCAGCCGCTGCTGCTTGTCCTGTTTAACAAGCGACTGGTGTCCAAGGAGTTTCCTCCCAAGGTCTCTGTACACCTTTCTCAATTCCCTCACGAGGACATTGACCTGGGAGGTTTTAAGGCGGCAGTGCTTGGGCGGCGTGTCCCTCAGGTGTTCCAGGAACGAGATGGCCTGGCCCACATACAGCGCAACTGTCGTTGGGGCCAGGCCAACATTGCGCAGGAGAGCAGGGTAACTGTAGAAAGAAGACCAGTCTGGATTTAGTTTCAGTCACATCTTTCCAATACTTCATCTTCATCATCATCATCATCATCATCATCATCAAAACCTAAGCAAAAGACTTACAAAGAAGGAACATGCTTATCCTCCATGCATTCACTACTTACAACTTCAGGAGGGGGACGTTGAACAAAAATGTCCAGTCGCAGAGCGTCAGGGAAGGGCAGCCGAGGCAAAGATACTTTATGAAAACCTTTGCCCGGCTGACCTTCGTCTGTGCATTCTCCTTCATTTTTGTTGTACCCTCGGGACAGTAGGTGTACTCGGCATATTCCTCCATGTATGCATCTGAAAAGATGAAACACACATGACGATGAATGTAGCGAGAAAACACTCAACACACACCTGCACACATACACAATGTGTTAAGTCTTACTCATGGAGGTGCCAAACTCAATGGCCCGAATTAACGAGCCCCTGCTTCGGCCAGAGAAATAGGGCCGCATAGCACGGAACAGTTTATGTTGTTCACGTGTCCAACGTGACTGCTCACTCTCCTGGAAAAGCAAAACAAAACATCAATAATTCAATTCAATTCAATTTTATTTGTATAGTCCAGGTTTCCCTGAACCAGCTCTAACTATAAGCTTTATCAAAAAGGAAAGTTTTAAGTTTAACTTTAAATACAGAGAGAGTGTCCGCCTCCCGAACTATCATTGGAAGCTGGTTCCACAGTAGAGGAGCCTGGTAACTAAAGGCTCTGCCTCCCATTCTACTCTTACAGACTCTGGGAACCACAAGTAAACCTGTATTTTGTGACCTAAGTGGTCTCTTAGGGTGATAGGGTAAGACCAGGTCTTTCAGGTATGAAGGGGCATGACCATTTAGTGCTTTGTACGTGAGGAGGAGGATTTTAAATTTTATTCTAAACTGTACGGGGAGCCAGTGTAGAGAAGCTAACACTGGAGTTATATGGTCTCTCTTTCTAGTTCCTGTCAGAACTCGTGCTGCAGCATTTTGAATTAACTGAAGGATTCTGACAGACTTGTTAGAACATCCTGCTAATAAGGAGTTACAGTAATCTAATCTAGATGTAACAAAAGCATGAACTAGTTTTTCAGCATCCTGTAAAGACAGAATGTTTCTAATTTTCATAATGTTCCGCAGGTGGAAGAAGGCTGTTCTGGAAATTAGTTTTATGTGTGAATCAAAAGGCATTTCCTGGTCAAAAGTAACTCCAAGGTTCCTCACAGTGGAACTGGAAGCCAGGGTGATGTCATCTAAAGTGACAATGTGGGCAGAAAGTTTTTCTCTGAGGTGTTTAGGGCCGAGTATAATGACCTCAGTTTTATCTGAGTTTAAAAGTAGAAAGTTACAGGTCATCCAGGACTTAATGTCTCTGAGACATTCCTGGAGTTGAACAACCTGATTTATTTCATCCGGCCTCATCGATAGATATAGCTGTGTGTCATCTGCATAACAATGAAAGTGTATGTTATGCTTTCTAATAATGTTCCCTAGAGGAAGCATATATAAGGTAAAAAGTATAGGCCCAAGCACTGAGCCTTGTGGAACTCCACAATTAACTTTTGTTTGTAGTGAGGCTTTATCATTAACGTGAACAAACTGGAATCTATCAGATAAGTATGATTTAAACCAGCAGAGGGCGGCACCTGTGATACCAAGAGTCTGCTCCAATCTCTGCAGTAGAATATCATGATCAGTGGTGTCAAATGCAGCACTAAGATCTAACAGGACAAGTAAAGAAACTAGACCATTATCTGACGCCAAGAGAAGATCATTACTAACTTTAACTAGTGCTGTTTCTGTGCTATGGTTTAATCTAAAACCTGACTGAAAATCTTCAAACAGGCCATTAATGCGCAGATATTCACATAATTGATTGGCAACTGCCTTTTCTAAGATTTTAGAGACAAAGGGAAGATTAGATATAGGTCGGTGATTAGCTAAAATATCTGGGTCAAGGGTTGCAATAACTGCTACTTTAAACGTTTGGGGCACATATCCAGTTAATAAGGATAGATTAATTTGAGTTAATATAGAGTTGTTAATTAAAGGAAACACATCTTTAAACAGTTTGGTGGGGATAGGATCTAACTGACAGGTTGATGGCTTAGACGATGAAACTAATGATGTTAACTCAGGGAGATCTATAGGGGAGAAACTGTCTAACTGTGCACCTGGTGCTTCTAAAGCTCTTGTACTAGAAGATGAGTCAGTCCCAATATGAGGGAGGAGATGATCCATTTTTTCTCTAATTGATGTTATTTTATTCACAAAGACGTTCATAAAGTCATCACTGCTCAGTGTTAAAGGAATAGATGGTTCAGTGGAGCTGTGGCTCTGTGTCAGCCTGGCTACAGTGCTGAAAAGAAATCTATGATTATTCTTATTTTCTTCAATTAGAGAAGAATAATAGGCAACTCTAGCTTTGTGTAGGGCTTTTTTGTAAGCTACAAAACCATCTTTCCAGGCTATATGAAGTTCCTCTAGGTTACTGGAACGCCATTTTCTTTCTAATCTACGTAACGTCTGTTTAAGAGCACGAGTATTGGAGTTAAACCATGGTCCTCGTCTCATCTGATTCACCACTTTCTTTTTCAGAGGGGCAACACGATCTAATGTAGTACGCAGTGAGGCTGCTGTACTATCAACAAGGTTATCTATGAGGGCGGGAGTAAAATCACAAAAGGTACCTTCAGATGTACTGACATATGGCACCGAGTTAAATAAAGGTTGCACTGTCTCTTTGAATGTATTCATATTATTATCAGACAGTACAGACAGTGCAGGTGAACGATAAACTGTGACTATCATAATTGGTTTCTGTGATTTACAACTAGGATGAGATAGATTAAGAATAAGGCTTTCGAACGATGAATATCCTGGTTTGGGCTTGGGATTGATTAATAATAGGGTAAGGGTAACACACAGTCACTCAGTCAACAAAAATAAAAAATAGACACACTGAACCTTTTTTTTTTCTTTTTTTTTTTTAAACACACTCATGTCCTCCGGGCCCTGGAGGGATATTTCTTTCTTGGGCTGAAGCCAAGCCTCACTTTTATTTTTTTTAACCAGGATCTGTGAGGGAGAGGGCCCATACTTCCGTGGGGTAAGCTTCAAAACAAAGAAAAGGTACACATGAGCTTAGTGAACTTGGACTGTGGTGTGATAGCAATTGTAAGGTTTTATTTTAACTTACCTTCGGATCCATCTCCTCCTCAGCAGTGTTGTGCGTGGAGATGGCGGGCACAGAGGTGGAGGGCGTGGAGGTGGAGGGCTCAGAGGTGGAGGGCACAGAGGTGGAGGACACAGTGGAAGCAGATGAGGGAGCATGTGTTCCTCTTCTCAGTGACATGCACACAAAGAGCTCCCTCATCTGCTTCGCTCGGGTCAAGGTGTTGTGGAGGGAGTAGAAGCGCTCCTGTGTCCGAACATCATGGCACATGAATGTTGCCACATGCTGGCGCACCTCTGAATCGTTGGATTCGAAATTCTAGAGAAAAGAAAATGAGGCATTAATGAACAAGTTTCAGTGTGACGAACACAACTGACAGGCCACAAATTGAGCAAATCCTCATCATGTTTTTTTGACACCTACATAGGTCGCCACCGCCGACCTGACGTCCATGAGCGTGGGCGATCCCCCCAAGCCCATCTCTTTCCAGGCCTTCCTGAAATATTTAACAAGATCCTTGGCCTCGCCGCGGCCAAGGGCGGAGAAAAAGTAGGGGTTGGTGGGGACTGCCCGCTGTCGGAGGCGGAGCCACTCGCTGCACCACCCATACTCTTCACTTGTGAGGTAGATCTGAGCCACACCAAATTTGCGTACCGTCTTGTGCTCCATTACCTGCAGGAGACAAAGTATGACACCGCCAATTTGTAAGTGTGGTACATGAACAAAAATTGACGTCCAAGTGTTGGGAAAAGTTTTCGGAATGAGATTAAAATGATACATACATTCACCAGGTAGCCCGCCCTTTTGTCTCCCACGGCGTCCTTGACCTCTTTTACTTTCATTTTCGTGAGCACTCCTGACCTGTGGCCATATATAAACGAAAGGTAGGCCGCCAGGTAGCCAAAGAACCTGTAGCGGGTCCTGGGGTCTCTGGCTGGCGCCTTTCTCATGTCCTCTGTAATTAGAGTAAGAGAGAGAAGAGAACCCGTAGACATGCAAACTTAAAGCTTTTAGGCTCTGACAAAAAGTGTGTGAGAGAGAAAGAGAGAGAGAGGCAATACAGACTCACCAAGCAATTCAGGCATTTTCGCCCTGGCCAAGGCCTGACACTGGGCCAGGTCCTCCTTGGACACCAGCCGCTGCTGCTTGTCCTGTTTAACAAGCGACTGGTGTCCAAGGAGTTTCCTCCCAAGGTCTCTGTACACCTTTCTCAATTCCCTCACGAGGACATTGACCTGGGAGGTTTCAAGGCGGCAGTGCTTGGGCGGCGTGTCCCTCAGGTGTTCCAGGAACGAGATGGCCTGGCCCACATACAGCGCAACTGTCGTTGGGGCCAGGCCAACATTGCGCAGGAGAGCAGGGTAACTGTAGAAAGAAGACCAGTCTGGATTTAGTTTCAGTCACATCTTTCCAATACTTCATCTTCATCATCATCATCATCATCATCATCAAAACCTAAGCAAAAGACTTACAAAGAAGGAACATGCTTATCCTCCATGCATTCACTACTTACAACTTCAGGAGGGGGACGTTGAACAAAAATGTCCAGTCGCAGAGCGTCAGGGAAGGGCAGCCGAGGCAAAGATACTTTATGAAAACCTTTGCCCGGCTGACCTTCGTCTGTGCATTCTCCTTCATTTTTGTTGTACCCTCGGGACAGTAGGTGTACTCGGCATATTCCTCCATGTATGCATCTGAAAAGATGAAACACACATGACGATGAATGTAGCGAGAAAACACTCAACACACACCTGCACACATACACAATGTGTTAAGTCTTACTCATGGAGGTGCCAAACTCAATGGCCCGAATTAACGAGCCCCTGCTTCGGCCAGAGAAATAGGGCCGCATAGCACGGAACAGTTTATGTTGTTCACGTGTCCAACGTGACTGCTCACTCTCCTGGAAAAGCAAAACAAAACATCAATAATTCAATTCAATTCAATTTTATTTGTATAGTCCAGGTTTCCCTGAACCAGCTCTAACTATAAGCTTTATCAAAAAGGAAAGTTTTAAGTTTAACTTTAAATACAGAGAGAGTGTCCGCCTCCCGAACTATCATTGGAAGCTGGTTCCACAGTAGAGGAGCCTGGTAACTAAAGGCTCTGCCTCCCATTCTACTCTTACAGACTCTGGGAACCACAAGTAAACCTGTATTTTGTGACCTAAGTGGTCTCTTAGGGTGATAGGGTAAGACCAGGTCTTTCAGGTATGAAGGGGCATGACCATTTAGTGCTTTGTACGTGAGGAGGAGGATTTTAAATTTTATTCTAAACTGTACGGGGAGCCAGTGTAGAGAAGCGAACACTGGAGTTATATGGTCTCTCTTTCTAGTTCCTGTCAGAACTCGTGCTGCAGCATTTTGAATTAACTGAAGGATTCTGACAGACTTGTTAGAACATCCTGCTAATAAGGAGTTACAGTAATCTAATCTAGATGTAACAAAAGCATGAACTAGTTTTTCAGCATCCTGTAAAGACAGAATGTTTCTAATTTTCATAATGTTCCGCAGGTGGAAGAAGGCTGTTCTGGAAATTAGTTTTATGTGTGAATCAAAAGGCATTTCCTGGTCAAAAGTAACTCCAAGGTTCCTCACAGTGGAACTGGAAGCCAGGGTGATGTCATCTAAAGTGACAATGTGGGCAGAAAGTTTTTCTCTGAGGTGTTTAGGGCCGAGTATAATGACCTCAGTTTTATCTGAGTTTAAAAGTAGAAAGTTACAGGTCATCCAGGACTTAATGTCTCTGAGACATTCCTGGAGTTGAACAACCTGATTTATTTCATCCGGCCTCATCGATAGATATAGCTGTGTGTCATCTGCATAACAATGAAAGTGTATGTTATGCTTTCTAATAATGTTCCCTAGAGGAAGCATATATAAGGTAAAAAGTATAGGCCCAAGCACTGAGCCTTGTGGAACTCCACAATTAACTTTTGTTTGTAGTGAGGCTTTATCATTAACGTGAACAAACTGGAATCTATCAGATAAGTATGATTTAAACCAGCAGAGGGCAGCACCTGTGATACCAAGAGTCTGCTCCAATCTCTGCAGTAGAATATCATGATCAGTGGTGTCAAATGCAGCACTAAGATCTAACAGGACAAGTAAAGAAACTAGACCATTATCTGACGCCAAGAGAAGATCATTACTAACTTTAACTAGTGCTGTTTCTGTGCTATGGTTTAATCTAAAACCTGACTGAAAATCTTCAAACAGGCCATTAATGCGCAGATATTCACATAATTGATTGGCAACTGCCTTTTCTAAGATTTTAGAGACAAAGGGAAGATTAGATATAGGTCGGTGATTAGCTAAAATATCTGGGTCAAGGGTTGCAATAACTGCTACTTTAAACGTTTGGGGCACATATCCAGTTAATAAGGATAGATTAATTTGAGTTAATATAGAGTTGTTAATTAAAGGAAACACATCTTTAAACAGTTTGGTGGGGATAGGATCTAACTGACAGGTTGATGGCTTAGACGATGAAACTAATGATGTTAACTCAGGGAGATCTATAGGGGAGAAACTGTCTAACTGTGCACCTGGTGCTTCTAAAGCTCTTGTACTAGAAGATGAGTCAGTCCCAATATGAGGGAGGAGATGATCCATTTTTCTCTAATTGATGTTATTTTATTCACAAAGACGTTGATAAAGTCATCACTGCTCAGTGTTAAAGGAATAGATGGTTCAGTGGAGCTGTGGCTCTGTGTCAGCCTGGCTACAGTGCTGAAAAGAAATCTATGATTATTCTTATTTTCTTCAATTAGAGAAGAATAATAGGCAACTCTAGCTTTGTGTAGGGCTTTTTTGTAAGCTACAAAACCATCTTTCCAGGCTATATGAAGTTCCTCTAGGTTACTGGAACGCCATTTTCTTTCTAATCTACGTAACGTCTGTTTAAGAGCACGAGTATTGGAGTTAAACCATGGTGCTCGTCTCATCTGATTCACCACTTTCTTTTTCAGAGGGGCAACACGATCTAATGTAGTACGCAGTGAGGCTGCTGTACTATCAACAAGGTTATCTATGAGGGCGGAGTAAAATCACAAAAGGTACCTTCAGATGTACTGACATATGGCACCAAGTTAAATAAAGGTTGCACTGTCTCTTTGAATGTATTCATATTATTATCAGACAGTACAGACAGTGCAGGTGAACGATAAACTGTGACTATCATAATTGGTTTCTGTGATTTACAACTAGGATGAGATAGATTAAGAATAAGGCTTTCGAATGATGAATATCCTGGTTTGGGCTTGGGATTGATTAATAATAGGGTAAGGGTAACACACAGTCACTCAGTCAACAAAAATAAAAAATAGACACACTGAACCTTTTTTTTTTCTTTTTTTTTTTTAAACACACTCATGTCCTCCGGGCCCTGGAGGGATATTTCTTTCTTGGGCTGAAGCCAAGCCTCACTTTTATTTTTTTTACCAGGATCTGTGAGGGAGAGGGCCCATACTTCCGTGGGGTAAGCTTCAAAACAAAGAAAAGGTACACATGAGCTTAGTGAACTTGGACTGTGGTGTGATAGCAATTGCAAGGTTTTATTTTAACTTACCTTCTGGATCCATCTCCTCCTCTGCAGTGTAGTGCGTGGAGATGGCGGGCACAGAGGTGGAGGGCGTGGAGGTGGAGGACACAGTGGAAGCAGATGAGGGAGCATGTGTTCCTCTTCTCAGTGACATGCACACAAAGAGCTCCCTCATCTGCTTCGCTCGGGTCAAGGTGATGTGGAGGGATTAGAAGCGTTCTTGTGTCCTAACATCACGGCACATGAACGTTGCCACATGCTGGCGTACCTCTGAATCGTTGGATTCAAAATTCTAGAGAAAAGAAAATGAGGCATTAATGAACAAGTTTCAGTGAGACGAACACAACTGACAGTCCACAAATTGACCAAATCCTCATCATGTGTTTTTGACACTTACATAGGTAGCCACCGCCGACCTGATGTCCATGAGGGTGGGCGATCCCCTCAAGCCCATCTCTTTCCAGGCCTTCCGGAAATACTTGACCAGATCCTTGGCCTCGCCGCGGCCAAGGGCGGAGAAAAAGTAATGGTTTGTGGGGACCGCCCGCTGTCGGAGGCGGAGCCACTCGGTGCACCACCCATATTCTTCACTTGTTAGATAAATCTGCGCCACGCCAAATTTTCTAACAGTTTTGTGCTCCATTACCTGCAGGAGACAAAGTATGACACCGCCAATTTGTAAGTGTGGTACATGAACAAAAATTGACGTCCAAGTGTTGGGAAAAGTTTTCGGAATGAGATTAAAATGATACTTACATTCACCAGGTAGCCCGCCCTTTTGTCTCCCACGGCGTCCTTGACCTCTTTTACTTTCATTTTCGTGAGCACTCCTGACCTGTGGCCATAGATACATGAAAGGTAGGCCGCCAGGTAGCCAAAGAACCTGTAGCGGGTCCTGGGGTCTCTGGCTGGCGCCTTTCTCATGTCCTCTGTAATTAGACTAAGAGAGAGAAGAGAACTCTTAGACATGCACACTTAAAGCTTTTAGGCTCTGACAAAAAGTGTGTGAGAGAGAAAGAGAGAGAGAGAGAGAGAGAGGCAATACAGACTCACCAAGCAATTCAGGCATTTTCGCCCTGGCCAAGGCCTGACACTGGGCCAGGTCCTCCTTGGACACCAGCCGCTGCTGCTGCTTGTCCTGTTTAACAAGCGATTGGTGTCCAAGGAGTTTCCTCCCAATGTCTCTGTAAACCTTTCGCAACTCCCTCACGAGGACATTGACCTGGGAACTTTTCAGGCGGGAGTGCTTGGGCGGTGTGTCCCACATACAGCGCAACTGTCGCTGGGGCCAGGCCAACATTGCGCAGGAGAGCAGGGTAACTGTAGAAAGAAGACCAGTCTGGATTTAGTTTCAGTCACATCTTTCCAATACTTCATCATCATCATCATCATCAAACCCTAAGCAAAAGACTTGCAAAGAAGGAACATGCTTATCCTCCATGCATTCACTACTTACAACTTCAGGAGGGGGACGTTGAACAAAAATGTCCAGTCCCAAAGCGTCAGGGAAGGGCAGCCGAGGCAAAGATATTTTACAAAGACCTTGGCCCGGCTGACCTTCGTCTGAGCATTCTCCCTCATTTTTTTCGTTCCCTCGGGGCAGTATGTAAATTGAGCATACTCCTCCATGTATGCATCTGAAATGATGAAACACACATGACGATGAATGTAGCGAGAAAACACTCAACACACACCTGCACACATACACAATGTGTTAACTCTTACTCATGGAGGTGCCAAACTCAATGGCCCGAATTAACGAGCCCCTGCTTCGGCCAGAGAAATATGGCCGCATAGCACGGAACAGTTTATGTTGTTCACGTGTCCAACGTGACTGCTCACTCTCCTGGAAAAGCAAAACAAAACATCAATAATTCAATTCAATTCAATTTTATTTGTATAGTCCAGGTTTCCCTGAACCAGCTCTAACTATAAGCTTTATCAAAAAGGAAAGTTTTAAGTTTAACTTTAAATACAGAGAGAGTGTCCGCCTCCCGAACTATCATTGGAAGCTGGTTCCACAGTAGAGGAGCCTGGTAACTAAAGGCTCTGCCTCCCATTCTACTCTTACAGACTCTGGGAACCACAAGTAAACCTGTATTTTGTGACCTAAGTGGTCTCTTAGGGTGATAGGGTAAGACCAGGTCTTTCAGGTATCAAGGGGCATGACCATTTAGTGCTTTGTACGTGAGGAGGAGGATTTTAAATTTTATTCTAAACTGTACGGGGAGCCAGTGTAGAGAAGCTAACACTGGAGTTATATGGTCTCTCTTTCTAGTTCCTGTCAGAACTCGTGCTGCAGCATTTTGAATGAACTGAAGGGTTCTAACAGACTTGTTAGAACATCCTGCTAATAAGGAGTTACAGTAATCTAATCTAGATTAACAAAAGCATGAACTAGTTTTTCAGCATCCTGTAAAGACAGAATGTTTCTAATTTTCATAATGTTCTGCAGGTGGAAGAAGGCTGTTCTGGAAATTAGTTTTATGTGTGAATCAAATGACATTTCCTGGTCAAAAGTAACTCCAAGGTTCCTCACAGTGGAACTGGAAGCCAGGGTGATGTCATCTAAAGTGACAATGTGATCAGAAAGTTTTTCTCTGAGGTGTTTAGGGCCGAGTATAAAAGTTTAAAAGTAGAAAGTTACAGGTCATCCAGGACTTAATGTCTCTGAGACATTCCTGGAGTTGAACAACCTGATTTATTTCATCAGGCCTCATCGATAGATATAGCTGTGTGTCATCTGCATAACAATGAAAGTGTATGTTATGCTTTCTAATAATGTTCCCTAGAGGAAGCATATATAAGGTAAAAAGTATAGGCCCAAGCACTGAGCCTTGTGGAACTCCACAATTAACTTTTGTTTGTAGTGAGGCTTTATCATTAACGTGAACGAACTGGAATCTATCAGATAAGTATGATTTAAACCAGCAGAGGGCGGCACCTGTGATACCAAGAGTCTGCTCCAATCTCTGCAGTAGAATATCATGATCAGTGGTGTCAAATGCAGCACTAAGATCTAACAGGACAAGTAAAGAAACTAGACCATTATCTGACGCCAAGAGAAGATCATTACTAACTTTAACTAGTGCTGTTTC
>NW_025320696.1:0-35557 GCF_019176455.1 Solea senegalensis
TTTTTAAATGGACTTTGGTGTAGTGAGTGAGTGGATTGCAAGGTGACACAAGCATCACTTTTCAGCCAAAAAATGCCAATTTAAAGGGTCAAACATATTCTTGAGATATTGTAGTCTTAAGCAGGGTAAGACTAAGACTACAATAATTGTATTCTGACTAAAATCCCAAACTACCCTTTTAATGGATCCTGACTAAGGGAAATGTTGTGGTACAAGTGTGGTTTGTTTTGGACTTGATGAAAAGGTTTCCACATGACCGGAGCTCACCTGTTGACTCTCTCCTTGGCCTCGCTGTGTCCTCATTAGCAGCAGTGTCTACTACAGTGAACTCATGTGCCTGTGTGGACTCAGGCCCGTTAGCCGACTCTACAGCCTGATCCTGAACCTCAGCAGTGACTGGCTCTAAGTGTGCAGCTGGGTCTACGTCAGTGCATGAGTTAGAAACTGAGTCTTTTGCCAGGTCGGGGGCACAGGACACACTGCCTCGCTTACACCCTTTGCTTTTGTTTTGTGCAGGGTTAGGGTTGTGGTCCGGCTCTGTGCAACCTGACCCAGCATCCCCGGCCCCCTCCCTGGCTTCAGTGTCAGCCTGAGCTTTTTTACTACACTTTTGCTTAGTGACAGGGAGGGACTGGACAGTTTCATGCGTGTCCGTCCAGCGTGGCCTGTGCTCAGTTAGTGAGCCCACGTTACCCCCCGGCCCCATCTCCGGCAACACACCATGTGGGATGCCGCCCCCTACAGGAGTTAGCAGAGAAGAGCAGAAGAGGCTTTTAAAAAAAACAAGCGTAAGATGCATCCATTCACAAGACACAGCTTACTTCAGTCACACAATATAGAGAAGAAAACAGGCATAAACACAAAAAAGCTAGATTATACATCAGCCTGTAAGATTCAGTAAAAAATGTCTTCATCTAACTGGAAGTGAAAAATGAAGACAAGATGATCAGGAAGTGACATCCATGTGTGAGGACGATTATGAGAACATGCCAAGTGCATTGAAGTGGTATAACAAATATTAAGAGGTGTTACTTCTCTTTAATGAACTTTACATAAAGTGTATCATCATAATTAATAGTCGAGCTTAAAGATATGTCAGTGTACAGCAGATCATATTGGCTGTATTTATTTTTAATGTGTTTAATTTCACAAAGGAAAACTGAGCTTTTGCTGCTCAGCACAAAGCTGGTCAGTGAAATGTGTGACATCCGAAAATGTGTTAGGTTTGTTGCAGGAACACATGCACAAGATGAGCAAAATCGGATGCAACAGCAGCTTTGTTCCGTGAACAAAGAACTACAAATCTATATTGTTTATCCACTTTAACCAAGAATCATATATAGAGAAATTCATATTTTTTAATTCTGATAATCTAATAATAAAATAAGAATAAATAAAAAATAAGAACAAAGATGTGCTAAGAAAATTTGATTATATCATACAGTTTGTTGTAACATGTAAAATTAGAGATTGTCTATCTTCTATAAAGGAACTATAAACACATTCAAATCTCTGATAAGACATTGTCGTTTTGTTGCATTTATAGATGGAAGCGTTTGCTTTTGCAGATTATAAAATAATTAGAAAAAAATGTTCCTTCTGTGCAACATCATTACACAATAGGCCAGGATTTATATTCATGAATGTAAGGCATCATAACTAAAATCTTTTTGTGCCTTAAAAAATAAGCAGATCTATATTAACCTCATCAAACCCCTGTAAATGAAAAGCTAAACCTAATCCAGGTTCTAAAACTTTATTCTAGTCATTTAATTTGTAAAATATTTGTGTATAGACACACATTACTTTAAATTTGTATATTGTAAATACAATGTTATGTGGAAACTTCCCAATTTACTCCAAATGCTTACTGTTTTATAAGATGTAAAACTAGGCTGCATTATCTTTAATTAATCTGATATAGTTTAATTATTGAAACCCTTTTAACTGCCATGTTAGCTGGTTAGTATGAACAAAAAGGAAGTACCCATGGGGTTGGGAGAGGTGTGTGCCGATACCTTTAGCACCACGTGGGGTTGCCGACACATTTTGTGTCCAGGGGTAGGTGAGGGACAAAGGCGGAGTGTGTGTGACACTGGACTGGTTTGTAACAACCGCTGAATTGGATCGCACTGACCCAAATTAGAGGAAGTCTACAAGTCCTGAGCCTGAGTGTGTCTCAAGCTGAGCAGGCAGGAGGAAGGAGGAGGAGGAGGAGGAGGTGGTGGTGGGTGGGTGGAAGGTAGGTGTGGCTAAACAGGGTGGTGGACAGGTGGGATACAGAACAGTGCAGAATAAAGTGATAGGGTGAACACGTGGGACCACGGTGGAGAGAGTGTGGGTGCACACAGTGGATGCTGATGATGGACACAGCTGAAGACATGTCTCAGGAGAACAACAGCAGCCTACAACATCCTCTATTAATAAAACACGATTTTTTAATGCATTAAAAGAGTAAAGACTTTCACTAAACAGCAGTTTTTGATGTTGACATTTCACAATTCATTTTGTTTGAAAATGAGTTTAAAATTAAAACAAAAAGTAAAATCACATTGTCTAAACTTGCTTAACTCCTTCAGAATATGGTTTTCTGTATTTACTATGAAACTCCAGAAAATGTTTCTATGGGAATGTTCCTTGTAGTAAGATGATATTTAAATAGAAATAGAATGTTATTGGTAATTTGGCTACTCTTTAATGTTGTATCTGCGGCATCTGAATTAGTCAAAAGTTTGTCAAATATGAAAAACTGAAACTATTTCTGATATCACCAAGACGATTATGAATTACTGTATAATTCTAGAAATATGCTACAATGTTAAAACAAGGAAGCTCACAGACAAATGACCAAAAGCAAAATGGACTCTGAAATGCAAACATCAACAGCTGTTTGTTTAACAACTTTTATACTTTATTTGCTTCATAAATTATTAATTTGCTTCAAGTTGGATTTTCTTTTAAGCCAAAAATCGAAGCATATAATAAACTGTAATTGGTCTTCATCTGACTCACCAATAGCAGCCTTCACCTCCACAGGCTCAGACTCCGGTGAGAACTGACTGAGCCCTGCTGCGTTCACTGCCCTCACCCTGAACACGTACTTCTCTCCTGTCATCAGCCCGTGGCAGATGAACCTGTAAATCATGTTTCATTCTATGATTGTGGCACATTATCGTCCATAAAATAAGCAAAATCCTGCCAAATCCTGCCAAAAAAGTGTTAATTTTACCTGGTTACATTCACCGGCTTGTTGTTGCACGGCTCCCACACGTGGCTGCCCACGATGCTCCCTTCAATGTAGTATCCCACCAACTCTTTGGCGTCACGGGACGCCTCCCAAGACACAACTACTGACGTGTCGGTGTTTCTCGTGGGAACCACTTTGCCTGGGGCAGATGGGATATCTGCAGGCAGGAACAAAGTACATCTAAAGAACTTAAATGACAAACAAACAAAAGCTTTTCTACTTTTCATAAAGCCTGAGTGTCTCCATTTCTGTTGATTTCTCACCAAGCTTGTCACCGACTGTGAAGGCCTCAGTTGGGTTAGAGGGTTCACCGACACCGGCAGAGTTGCAGCACCTGACGCGGAAACTGTAGGACTTCCCTTCAGCGAGATCAAACAATGCGAAACGAGGAGACTTGACAGGGATCTCCGTGTTCACTCTCTGCCAGCTGTCTGTGCCTGAGACACACTGACAAAGAAGAGGGCAGGGGTCAAACTGTTGTCCATCACAGGTGCACAAATGAACAACAAAATATATCTACAGTTTATGATTTCGAGCAGTGACTCGCAAACTTAAGAATGTTCTAAAACCATTTAAAATTTCCGGGTCGAACTGGAATTAGAACCAGTGACCTTAATGATGTGACGAAACAGTGCTAGCCACTACGCCATTGTGTGGGCCTGTGCTCTACATTTTTTAAATAGTATGTATTCATATTTTACAGTTATTTTAAGCTTAATTGCACAATTTAAAAAGGAAAAAGCTTTGTACACTCTCACTGCTCATCTGCAGTGATCTCATAGCCCACCAGGGGGCCCCACCCAAAACCTAATTTTAACTAGGCAAAAACACTGAGTCAGGTGGACAGAGACTGAGCTGCACACCAAGGAGGGACTATTACAGAAAGCTAGTTTCAAGGAAAGAGAAGGAGGCAATAACGCAATATTGCAGAAGCCACCTTCTGTAATACACCAAAGAAGAAGACATGGAAGACAGATCAAACAAAAATATCATTTACCTTTTCCACATAGTACATGACTCCCTCCAGGCCTTTCTCCCCAGGTGGCTTCCAACTCAGGACAACATAGTTCTTGGTTGCTTCTGTAACCTGTAGCTCAAGGGGTCTGCCTGGAACAACGCCCTCTGGTGGCCAAAATATAATATAGGATAATATGACACTGAGTTGAACTGAGTGAACCTGCCCTTCTTGTTACTGGGCTTCATGTAAAATAGCAATGATAACTTCCTACCTGCAGGCTCCTCCTCTGTGACGATGATTTGTCCGGTCCAGGGGGCAGAAGTTCCTAAAAGCAAATAAATCATCAAATTCAAGTTAAACTAGTACCGCAAGCGGTAATCAACGGGTTCGAGCTTGACGGCTCGCGGGTCTCCCTGCGCCCACCTCGCCGTGCGAGTCCTCTAGCTCATCTTCCGTTCATTCATTGCTTGCGGTAGTAGTTATTTTCAGCTTGGACTATTTTCAGCGTCCATGTGTTAAGTTAGAGGGCACTTCCTGTTTAAAATGGCAGACTTCCTCTTTTTCCTATTTAATTTAATTTAATTTAATTTAATTTAATTTAATTTAATTTAATTTAATTTAATTTAATTTTATGATTAAGTGCAATATAGGCTATGGTATTGGTATTGGTATTGGTTCAATATGTGCAGTAATTGCAAGTTTTAATAAAAATTTAACCCTCCACTTGTTTTTTTTATTTTGGCCCCCCGTGTATTTGACTTTGGCATTACTGCTTTACAGACATGTTCCGGGCGGGTTTGAGGTCTCACATATCAAGTTTCAAGTGAATACAGCAATCCCAATTAGAGCAGCATGAGAAACTGTAAATGTTAGATTTGATAGATTTGTAGGCAAATGCCTCCATCATGTGGCGAACAAAGGTTACTGCACTGACGAACCACTCAGTAGAGTGGATCCTGTGCAGTGTTCTTATGTCAACACCATTGAACGATTTGTTATCATATTCAGCAAGCATCATCTACCATGTGTTTTACATGTTTTCATTCATTTTGAGTATGATACAATGAAATTTGTTAAAGTTATAAGGGAAATTGTGAACTTGTATTTTATGTTACCACCAGAAGGCGCTGTTTTCAAAATGTACAGTTTTTGCACAAGCATCTTCAGCAAGATCCCATCATCGATCGTCACGAGTTTGGTTAAGATCTGACCTTCCATCGCAAAGTTATAAGAGTTTGTTGTTGTAGCGAAATACTAGACGTCATATTGTCTGCCGTCAACAGAAGGCACTGTTTTTGAAAGTGAATATTTTCATACAGGCATCTTCAGGGATTGACTATCATCAATCCTAGCAAGTTTGGTTCAGATTGGAATAGCATTCGCAAAGTGGTAGCAGTTTGTTTTTTGTCGCAAATATCTGACTTTGCAGTGTTGTCATTGCAACACTGTTGAACAATTTGTTATCATATTAGGCACGCATCATCTACCATGTGTTTTGAATGTTTTCCCAAATTTTGAGTTTGATACAAGGAAATTTGTTAAAGTTATAAGGGAAATTGTGAACTTGTACTTTCTGTTACCACCAGGTGGCGCTGTTTCCAAAATTTACAGTTTTTGCTTAGGCATCTTTAGCAAAAGCCCATCATCTATCATCACAAGTTTGGTTAAGATCTGACCTTCAATCGCAAAGTTATAAGAGTTTGTTGTGTGTTGCGAAATACCAGACTTCATAGCGTTTGCCACCTCCAGGAGGCGATGTTTTCAAAATTTACAGTTTTTGCATAGACATCTTTAGCAAGGGCCCATCATCGATTGTCACTTGTTTGGTTAATATCTGACCTTCCATGGCAAAGTTATGAGAGATTGTTGTGTGTTGCGAGGAATCGTGATTTTCGCCAACTTTGCCGCCCTTCTTCTTGTTCGCCGTGATACTTGATGAAAAGATTTTGATACCTTTGGATCCTCAACTTGTTCACAGTGACCTCAGCAAGTTTGAAGGTGATCCCATGAAAGCTCTATGACAAGTGCGTTCACATACCATTGGTGTGAAATGGCCAAAATCTGCAAAAAATGTACTTTCAATCCAAGATGGCGGCTTTCCTGTTCGTTTTAGAGCTTCGGCTACGCTGACTTTTTTGACCGTCTGGACCTAAGGAACGCGTGAGTACCAAGTTCCGTGCATGTACATTCAACGTGCTCCTCAGGAGGACAAGTTTTACGGGTTGTAAGAGTTTCACCTTTTGTTGTGAAAAATATGAATGAACACCAACTTTGGCGCCCCCTATCTCGTACACCGAGCGATATTTTTAAAAGCTTTCAGGAACTTATGCTCGGCAACTTGTTCACAGTGACCTCACCAACTTTCAAGGTGATCGCATAAAAATTCTAGGATTAGTTCATTCAAATATCAGGTGTCATAGTGTCTGCTGTCACCAGGGGGCACTGTTTTTGAAAGTGAATATTTTCATATAGGCGTCTTCAGGGCCAGATTATCATCAATCAGAGCAAGTTTGGTTCAGATCGGACTCGGATTCGTAAAGTTGTAGCAGTTTGTTTTTTGTCACAAATATCTGACTTTTCAGTGTTGCTGTGGCAACAGCGTTGAACGATTTGTTATCATATAAAGCTAGCATCATCGACCATGTGTTTTGAATGTTTTCCCAATTTTTGAGTTTGATACGATTAACTCTGTAAAAGTTATTACCGAAATGTTTATTTTTTGGATTTTCTGTTACCACAAGGAGGCACTGTGCTCAAAATTTACGTTTTTTTCACAGACTTCTTCTGCAATGGTCCATCATCAACCCTAGATAATTTGGTTGGGATGTGACCTTCTATCGCAAAGTTATAAGAGTTTTGTTGCCTGTGGCGAAACATTAAAATTTTCACCAAATTTGCCGGCCCCTTACTCTTACGCCATAATACCTATTGAAAAGATTTTGATACCTTTGGATCCTCAACTTGTCCAAAGTGACCTCACCAAGTTTGAAGGTGATCCCATGAAAGTTCTAGGACAAATCTGTTCAAATATCATTGGTGCGAAATGGCTAAAATCAGCAAAGCATTTACTTTCAATCCAAGATGGCGGCTTTCCTGTTCGTTTTAGAGCATAGGCTACGCTGACTTTTTTGACCGGCCCGACCTAAGGAACACGTGTACCAAGTTTTGTGCATGTACATTAAACGTGCTCCTCAGGACCACAATTTTTAGGGGGTGGAGCAGTTTTTTGGCCCGTCCACTTTCACCAGGGGGCGCTGATTTTGACATGAAATATTTTCACATAGGTTTGTTCAGGGCCAGACTATCAACAATCCTAGCAAGTTTGGTTCAGATTGGACCAGGATTGGCAAAGTTGTAACAGTTTTTTTTTTTTAGTATTTTCTACCACCACCAGGAGGCGCTGTTTTCAAAATGTATTGTTTTCGGCAATATAGTGGCCTTCAGCAACTACCCATTATCAAACATAGGAAGTTTGGTTGGGATTGGATCTTCCATCGCAAAGTTATAAGAGTTTCGCTTTTTGTTGTGAAAAATAGGAATTTACACCCACTTTGGCGCCCCCTATCTCGTACACCATGAGACATTTTAAAAAACTTTTGATAACTTAAGTTCCTCAACTGGTTCACAGTGACCTGACCGAGTTTAAAGGTGATCGCACAAGAACTCTCGGATTTATTCATTCAAATACCAGAGGTCATATTGTCTCCGTCACCAGGGGGTGCTGTTTTTGAAAGTGAATATTATCATATAGACGTCTTCAGGGCCGGACTATCATCAATCCTAGCAAGTTTGGTTCAGATTGGACTAGGATTCGCGAAGTTGTAGCAGTTTGTTTTTTTGTCGCAAAAATCCGACTTTGCATCATTACCATGGCAACATCATGTAACTCTACGCCATCATATTGAGCACGCATAGTCTACCTTGTGTTTAGGGTGATTTTTACCAATTTTGAGTTTGATACGATAATCTCTGTAAAAGTTATTCCCGAAATTGTAAAAGTAACTTTTTTTTTTAGATTTTCTGCCACCACCAGGAGGCGATGTTTACAAACTTGACAGTTTTTGCATAGCCATCTTCAGCAAGGGCCCATCATCGATCGCCACAAGTTTGGTTACGATCGGACCTTCCATCACAAAGTTATAAGAGTTTCGTTGCGTGTAGCGAGAAATTACAAATTTTCGCCAACTTTGCCGGCCCTTTTCTCGTACACCATGCGACATTTCAACTAACCATAAGCATCGTTAGATCCCCAACTTGTCCACAGTGACCTCACCAAGTTTGAACAGGATCCCATGTAAGCTCTAGGACAAGTTCGTTCACATACCATTGCTGCAAAATGGCCAAAATAGGCCAAAAATGGCTGTTCAACCCAAGATGGCGGCCTTCCTGTAGGACTTACAGCGGCGCTAGCACGGACTTTTTGGACCGTCCTGACATGCTTAACACGTGTACCAATTTTCGTGCATGTACGTGAAACACGAGAAAAATCGGCCTGATGAAAGCTGTTTTTCATTTTCGTAAGCCCCGCCCACTTTCAATTTTGAACGCAGTGTCCCCGAACTACTATCAGACGTAAATTTACACCAGGTTTGATGCCCTCGCAAAAATTGGTGAGTTTTCGTGTATGGGAAAGGCCTCAAAAAGGCGATTCATTTAGAGGAATAATAATAACTAGTACCGCAAGCGGTAATTGACGGGTTCGAGCTTGACGGCTCGCGAGTCCCTGTGCGTCCACGTCGCAGCGCGAGTCCTCTTCCTCATCTTCCGTTCATTCACCGCTTGTGGTACAGGTTATTTTCAGCTGCATCCCCGCGCAATGTCAGGCGTGTCCTTTTAAAATGGCCGTCTTCCTGTTGGGTGAAAGGCGTGTCCGTAAACGTGTTTAGGGAAGGTACCTTGACTTACATAACAAGTTTCGTGTGGATCGGAGAATGTCAGACTTTACTTCCTGTTTCGGGAGTTGTACTTCCTGTAAGGAGGTCATCCTTTACAGACATGTTCAGGGCGGGTCTGAGGTCTAACAGTGTGATTTCATCTATAAGTTGTTATTTTTGTGAAAAACAACTGATGGTATCAGAATTGAAGCTGAATTTTAGAAATAACTAGTTATTTTTGTGATAGAACATCTGATGGTATAAGAATTTAGGGTGCATTTTCTCTTTTTTCCCTCTGTTACTTTTTCTCTCTTCCCATTTTCCCTGTTTTTTTTTTCCTTGGCCCCTCTTGCAGTACCTTTTGCCCCATCTTTCCCTTTCAGAGCAGCATGAGAAACTGTAAATGTTAGATTTGATAGATTTGTAGGCAAATGCCTCCATCATGTGGCGAACAAAGGTTACTGCACTGACAAACCACTCAGTAGAGTGGGTCCTGTGCAGTGTTCTTATGTCAACACCGTTGAACGATTTGTTATCATATTCAGCAAGCATCATCTACCATGTGTTTTACATGTTTTCATTCATTTTGAGTATGATACAATGAAATTTGTTAAAGTTATAAGGGAAATTGTGAAATTGTATTTTCTGTTACCACCAGAAGGCGCTGTTTTTAAAATGTACAGTTTTTGCATAAGCATCTTCAGCAAGATCCCATCATCGATCGTCACTAGTTTGGTTAAGATCTAACCTTTCATCGCAAAGTTATAAGAGTTTGTTGTTGTAGCGAAATACCAGACGTCATATTGTCTGCCGTCAACAGGGGGCGATGTTTTCAAAATGTACAGTTTTTGCATAGACATCTTTAGCCAGGGCCCATCATCGATTGTCACTTGTTTAGTTAATATCTGACCTTCCATGGCAAAGTTATAAGAGATTGTTGTGTGTTGCGAGGAATCGTGATTTTCGCCAACTTTCCTGACCTTCTTCTTGTTAGCCGTGATACTTAATGAAAAGATTTTGATACCTTTGGATCCTCAACTTGTCCACAGTGACCTCACAAAGTTTGAAGGTGATCCCATTAAAGCTCTTTGACAAGTGCGTTCACATACCATTGGTGCGAAATGGCCAAAATCTGCTAAAAATGTACTTTCAATCCAAGATGGCGGCTTTCCTGTTCGTTTCAGAGCTTAGGCTGCTTTGAATTTTTTGACCGTCCCGACCTAAGGAACGCGTGAGTACCAAGTTTAGTGCATGTACATTAAACGTGCTCCTCAGGAGGACAAGTTTTACGGGTTGTAAGAGTTTTGCCTTTTGTTGTGAGAAATATGAATGAACGCCAACTTTGGCGCCCCCTATCTCGAAAACCATGGGACATTTTGAAAAACTTTTAATAACTTTAGATCCTCAACTTGTCCACAGTGACCTCACAAAGTTTAAAGGTGATCGCACAAAAGCTCTATGACAAGTTAGTTCACATACCATTGGTGCGAAATGGCCAAAATCTCCCAAAAATTTACTTTCAATCCAAGATGGCGGCTTTCCTGTTCGCTTTAGAGCTTCGGCTACGCTGACTTTTTTGACCGTCTGGACCTAAGGAACGCGTGAGTACCAAGTTTCATGCATGTACATTCAACGTGATCCTCAGGAGGACAAGTTTTACGGGTTGTAAGAGTTTTGCCTTTTGTTGTGAGAAATATGAATGAACGCCAACTTTGGCGCCCCCTATCTCGAAAACCATGCGACATTTTGAAAAACTTTTAATAACTTTCGATCCTCAACTTGTCCACAGTGACCTCACAAAGTTTAAAGGTGATCGCACAAAAGCTGTAGGACTAGTTCATTCAAATACCAGGCGTCATAGTGTCTGCTGTCACCAGGGGGCGCTGTTTTTGAAAGTGAATATTTTCATATAGGCGTCTTCAGGTCTGGACTATCATCAATCCAAGCAAGTTTGGTTCAGATCGGACTCGGATTCGTAAAGTTGTAGCAGTTTGTTTTTTGTCACAAATATCTGACTTTGCAGTGTTGCTGTGGCAACACCGTTGAACGATTTGTTATCATATTAAGCACGCATCATCGAACATGTGTTTTAAATGTTTTCCCAATTTTTGAGTTTGATACGATTAACTCTGTAAAAGTTATAACCGAAATTGTTTTTTTTTGTATATTTTGTTACCACAAGGAGGCACTGTGCTCAAAATTTACGTTTTTTTCACAGACTTCTTCAGCAATGGTCCATCATCAACCCTAGGTAATTTGGTTGGGATGTGACCTTCTATCGCAAAGTTATAAGAGTTTTGTTGCCTGTGGCGAAACATTAAAATTTTCACCAACTTTGCCGGCCCCTTACTCTTACGCCATAATACCTATTGAAAAGATTTTGATACCTTTGGATCCTCAACTTGTCCAAAGTGACCTCACCAAGTTTGAAGGTGATCCCATGAAAGTTCTAGGACAAATCTGTTCAAATATCATTGGTGCGAAATGGCCAAAATCAGCAAAGCATTTACTTTCAATCCAAGATGGCGGCTTTCCTGTTCGTTTTAGAGCATAGGCTACGCTGACTTTTTTGACCGGCCCGACCTAAGGAAGGCGTGTACCAAGTTTCGTGCATGAACATTAAACGTGCTCCTCAGGACCACAAGTTTTAGGGGTTGGAGCAGTTTTTTGGCCCGTCCACTTTCACCAGGGGGCGCTGATTTTGACATGAAATATTTTCACATAGGTTTGTTCAGGGCCAGACTATCAACAATCCTAGCAAGTTTGGCTCAGATTGGACCAGGATTGGCAAAGTTGTGACAGTTTTTTTTTTTTTGTATTTTCTACCACCACCAGGAGGCGCTGTTTTCAAAATTTATTGTTTTCGGCAATATAGTCGCCTTCAGCAACTACCCATTATCAATCATAGGAAGTTTGGTTGGGATTGGATCTTCCATCACAAAGTTATAAGAGTTTCGCTTTTTGTTGTGAAAAATAGGAATTTACACCCACTTTGGCGCCCCCTATCTCGTACACCATGAGACATTTTAAAAAACTTTTGATAACTTAAGTTCCTCAACTGGTTCACAGTGACCTGACCAAGTTTAAAGGTGATCGCACAAGAACTCTAGGATTAATTCATTCAAATACCAGAGGTCATATTGTCTCCGTCACCAGGGGGTGCTGTTTTTGAAAGTGAATATTTTCATATAGGTGTCTTCAGGGCCGGACTATCATCAATCATGGCAAGTTTGGTTCAGATTGGACAAGGATTCGCAAAGTGGTAGCAGTTTGTTTTTTTGTCGCAAAAATCCGACTTTGCATCATTACCATGGCAACATCATGTAACGATACGCCATCATATTGAGCACGCATAGTCTACCATGTGTTTAGAATCTTTTAACCAATTTTGAGTTTGATACAATCATTTCTGTAAAAGTTATTCCCGAAATTGTAAAAGTAACTTTTTTTTTTAGATTTTCTGCCACCACCAGGAGGCGATGTTTACAAACTTAACAGTTTTTGCATAGGCATCTTCAGCAAGGGCCCATCATCGATCGCCACAAGTTTGGTTACGATCGGACCTTCTATCGCAAAGTTATAAGAGTTGTGTTGCCTGTGGCGAAAATCTTAAATTTTCACCAACTTTGACGCCCCCTTTCTCGTACGCCATGATACTTATTAAAAAGTTTTCAGGAACTTTAGATCCTCAACTTGTCCACAGTGACCTCACCAAGTTTGAACGTGATCCCATGTAAGCTCTGGGACAAGTTCGTTCAAATACCCATGGTGCGAAATGGCCAAAATAGGCCAAAAATGGTCGTTCAACCCAAGATGGCGGCCTTCCTGTAGGACTTACAGCGGCGCTAGCACGGACTTTTTGGACCGTCCTGACATGTTTAACATGTGTACCGACTTTCGTGCATGTACGTGAAACACGAGAAAAATCGGCCTGATGAAAGCTGTTTTTCATTTTCGTAAGCCCCGCCCACTTTCAATTTTGTACGCAGTGTCCCCGAAGTACTATCAGACGTAAATTTACACCAGGTTTGATGCACTCGCAAAAATTGGTGAGTTTTCGTGTATGGGAAAGGCCTCAAAAAGGCGATTCATTTAGAGGAATAATAATAATAATAATAATAACTAGTACCGCAAGCGGTAATCAACGGGTTCGAGCTTGAGGGCTCGCGAGTGTCTGTGTGTCTACGTCGCCATGCGAGTCACATTTGACTATTTAAAAGATGTCATCCCCCTACCTTTGTGTCAATATCTGCCACCAACGCCTACAACACACAATCTTATCCCCTCACCATTTGCACCCTTCACCTAACTTTGTTGGTCCTGACAAAATGTTACTCTGAACTGACTTCAAAACTTGAGAGCCCTGCTAAAATATTTCAGTAGTAAAAACAGGTCTTGGGATCCCATTGGTTTTATGAAGAGACCCCAGAGGATTTTCAGAGAAAAACTAAAGTGAAATAAAACATGAGTATATATGTCATAAAAATGGGAAACAAGAAATGTAGTATTGTCATCGTTAGAAGGATCAAAGATAGACACACATTTCTAATATAAAAAAAATACATTATAGTGTGTCTGTGTTGGTGTGGTGGTTCAGTCTGTTGCTGAATGAGCTGATTGAGGATGATGTGTTCAGAGAGTTTCTGAATCATTAGCATCACAGTCAATGCTTTATATAAAAAGCTGTGTCTTTCACACACTATTCAAGCACATCAGCTTTGCCATTGTTCCCTTTACCTGTGAGCCGCCCTGCATATCAGGTTGGTTTGTTATTCATATGAACAGCAGATGGTCACATGCTCCTGTTACGGCTTGTAATGCAGTGTTCTGACTGTACACAAGTTTCAATGTGTGTAACATTGTTTTAAAACCACAATACTGAGCTAGCTAATAATAATGTAGCCATAATGTTTTGAAACGCACAGTGGACTATTGAATACAGTGTCCAGCATGATAAAACCCCAACTTTTTATGGGCCAATCAGAATACTTTATTTTTCTTGGGTGAAATGTTTTTGTCGTCTAAATGCTACATGCAAAGAGTCTGATCATCAAGTAGTTGCTGGTTTTGTTTTGGCGGGTCACAAATGAAAACCATGCTAAAGTAAATGAATTGGAAAATTGTTTTCTTATTTTCACATTTGGAGGAAAAAAGGTCATGACAATAAATGCTACAGACTGGAAATGACTTACACTTGTGTCCAATTCTTATAACCAGTTTTTGATTGGTGCATTTTAAATCACGCCTCTTTTCCCCTAACTTGTCTGTGATTGGTCTATTACCACGTCTGTCAGGCAAAACTCAGCTCTGTTAGGACTGTGCCCTTCAGTTGTGTAGTTTCTGCACAGCACGTGGTTCTACTTGGCCTTGGCTTTCAGTGGACTGCACTTGAGTGAATTTCATCTTTTTCAAAGTCTCTTCAACGGTTGAAAGGTCTTTCTTCTTTGTGTGTACTGGACTTCATCAGCAGAACCAGCGGATAATTCTAGGTAAGTGCTGTTGGCATATCAGTTCACATAGCTCTTTGTTTACATGGCCAGAGAGAACGATGCCAATGAACAGATTAATTTAAAAGAATGTTACCACTGTTTTTGCTTTCTGGTGACCTTGTCTTTGTTTGCATCTAGCATGGCTTTACAAATGGTTGATCATGTTAGATGCAGTTTGTCTTTATACACGGTTAAAAGCAGATGGGAGTAATTTAAATAAGTCCCATTATTTGTATCACAAATACAGTTTGTAGGATGTGTGTTTTTGTCGGTTTTTGTTTCAGTTTGAACAATGTTTTTGCGGTGTGCGCATGGATGTATTTTAAGCTCTGCATAGAGCATAGCCCTTGGGCAGGGGCAGTGCTGTTACCCATCATGCCCAAGTTTCATTTGAGTCCACCACAGTCACACACCAAAAGAACTAGTTATTCCATTTCACAGCTGTAGACTTTTCTATAGCCCACAAGCGAGGATCTCGTGGCTGACAAAAGTTTTAAAGGCGTAGCATTACGTCTGAAACTTATTTTGACAATCGGTAGTCATGTAATCATGATGTCACATGCGTTTTTTCTGGGTTAGTTGTCTTGGAAACATGAAGCTCTGCCAGTGCTGTGTTGTTGGGGTCAGGGTGAAAACAACGACCAGAAATCAAAACAACATATTACTGTATACCACCAGGATGTGTGATAACACTCACTCTGGCTGTAACTGTTGTTTAGTCCTAAATTTATACTAAGTTTATTAAAAATAGTATATTATGGCTGTAAAATAGTAAGTACAGTTGGTACAGTAAACCAGCAGATTCATGATCATATTATTAGGAACAATAAGAATGTGTACAAGGTGAAATAGTGTGGGACTGTGGTTGTTTGATTGTTTGTGTGAGAATTTCGCAAAACTGTATTGACTGTGTTTGGAGGTGTGTCAGATAAGTGTTGGGAATAGCTTTAAAAGTAGACAAAGCTTGTCTACTTTTAAATGGTGTGTGTAGAGATAGGTTCCGCTTGTTGAGCTGAATGAGGATGATGTGTTCAGGGAGTTACCAAATTATTAGCATCACAGTCAATGCGTCATAGACAAAGCTGTGTCATTCACACATTATTAAAGCACATCAGCTTTGTCATTGTTCCCTTTACGTTTGACCAATCATGCTTAAGGCCCTTAACAGCTTAGTAAGGGACCTGCACATCAGGCTGGTTTGTTATTCATATTGCTCCCCTTATAGCTTATAAAACGAGCATCTGATTGAATACAGGTTTGGATATGTGTAACATTTGCTTTTTAAAACAACAATACTGAGTTACCTAGCTAATGATAATCAAGTCACATAACTTTCTGAAACACACAGTGGCTTATTACAGCATGAGAAAAATATTTTGGAATCCCTGGAAACACTCACTCTGGGTACTGCACCTAGGCAGTAGCCAATTAAATGTTATTGTTATTTAGTCCTATATTTATAGTAAGCTTTATAACCATAAATTATTATTAAAGTACAGTTGATATAGTAATCCAACACAGTTATGATCATATTATGAGGAACAATAACAACATGCTGGTAGTGTAACATTCTGTAACTGTGTGTTTGAGTTCTTGTATGGGAATCTCACAAAAGGGAGTCTTGTTGTAATTGTGCTTTTTACAATTGTATGTTTTGTTTGTTTTTTTACAGTGGATTGAATTTCCAGGCACGTCACAAAGTTACAGAGGAACAGGAATTGGTTTAAATTATTGTGTTCATTTAATACAACTGTTTTCTGGTGTATATTTTACTGTTTCTGTGTGAGTTTTTGTATTTCTATAGGTTAGGTGAAGATGCCTCGCCTGAAGAAGCACAACCGTTCCATCGCGGCCAAGAAGAGGATGGAGGAACGCCTGGCAGCAGTGGTGGCATCTGCACCTCTGGTCCCCACCACTTGCTTCCCACCACCAACACGTGGTCCCTTATGTATGTGTTTACCTGTTTTCCATGAAGTGTTATCTTTAAATTCTTTGGAGAGTGCATGTGGACATGTTCAGTGTCTTTAATGTATTTTGTACGTGCACAATGTATTTGGGCGATGTGTTCTTCTATTTTAATGTTTTGTCTTTTTAACTAGGTCGTGGTACTGGTCGTCGACACCGTGTGAGCACCTGGCCAGTTTCACCCCTGACTGGCAGGAGTCACAAGATGATCATCCCACCCGAGTCACCTGACAAGAAGGTATTTATTTTGAATTTACAAACATAATTATTTGTGTGTGGCATAGTTATTAATGTTCTAAATAAATCTTTTCTATTGTTTTAGTTTGTTCTTTTTGTCGGTGATTCCCACCTGCGCACCATTGTTGATGGCCATGTGAAGATTTCGCACAAGCTGCTTTCTTTTGGTCTCATGTCAACGCCAGGGGCTGACGCCAAGGACCTGAGGACTGAGATGGTGAGTGCAATCATTCCCAGGACACCTGACCTTGTTTGTGTTCTTGCACCCAGCAACAACTTGACCAGGGGGACATTGGATCAGGCTGCAGTGGACTTTGAGGAGCTTCTCACCAGTGCCTTGTCTCGGTGGCCGAAGGCAAGATTATTTTAATATGTTCACGTCTTTCCAATCATAATGAATGTGGCTTTATAGGCTGTTGTAGATAATTTCTTTTTATTTCAATGCATGTTTGTGATTATTATATTGCTTGTTTTTAAATAATGTTATGTGTTGTTATAGCTGTTTGTCCTGGACTTCCCTCCACGCCGAAACGTGGATCAGGACCTGCAGGAACTTTTTCGCCAAGAGTTTCACCGTGTGGCTGCACGCAAGGGTATGGCCCAAAAATACTTAGTTCAGTCTAATTGAAGTTGCATGTGTCATTGGCTTCTATGGCAAATGGAGAAAGATCATTTCTGTCACATTCAGCTTGTTTTAAATTAATATGATGCAAATGGGTTGTTTTTTTTTTTAATCATGTGTCTTTGTTTGTTTAGGTGTGAGGTACTACTCTATCGCAGAGTTCTTTCCTCTCAGCCAGCGTGACCTGTGGAGTTGGGATGGGGTAAGTGGCAATGATTTGTTTATTGTCCTTTCTTACATTGACAAATATACTACAGGTTTTTTTTTAGACTTTGTTAAAGCAGTGTATAAATGAAATGTGTTATTACTGTATTATTATTATCATTATTAAGAAGTTGATCTGACAAAGTTTGGTTAGCAGGTTAGCAACAGTATTGACATTGCTGTTAATTTGAGTTTTTATTTTTAATTTGAGTTTGATCGCATAATTTTGCAGGTTCACCTGAGCGATGGATCTGGGATGAGGACACTGGTGACATTGCTATGCGACAAATCCAGTCAGGAGCTAGAGATGGCTGTTGCACAGGAGGAGTCGCGTAGCATGTTGCCAGCTGTTCCCGCTCCTGCTCCTCGTCCGGCTCCGAGGTTGGTTGTGGTTGGAGAGGCTCGCTCTCCACGTCCGTTGCACAACCCATTGGATTGGAAGGTGGTTGAACCACGCAGGACGGTAAATGAGTTGCACACTTTGTGTTTTAGGAGAAACAGAACCTTTTCCAAGCAATTCACTGCACAAATGGTCAAAATGTACATGTATAAAATGATATTTTTCATTACAGGGGAGCAGCTCGCCCCCTAAGGGAGTGAAGGTTCAGCTCAGGGTATGTTTTGCTTTTTAATTCACCTTTTGATATTTATGTTTATTGATTGATGTATCTATCTGTATGTTTTCTCAACAGAAGTTGTTATTAAATGTTTTTCTTTTTTGTCTCACAAGGATTGTTCCATCCCTCTCACTCCTGTCTGGTTCAGCCCACCAATGTTGGAGATGATGGACAGTGTCCGTCCGGGCAATCTTGATCGGAAGGAGCCCAGTACTTCTGCCAAGGGACCAACGGTAATGTGCATGATTGTTTATTAGCCAATGATTCCATTTTGAAAAATGAACTGTCAAGACTGCTTATTATCCAAAGTTGTTGCTTTTTAATCATTTAGTTTTTCTTCATTTAGGGGGTCAAGCGTCCTAGGAGCCCTTTTGCTCCAAAGAAGAGCTGTGGGAAACAGAAGGTTTGAGATGTTGTATTTGTTTTCTAGTCTTTGGCATTAAATTGTGTAAGAACATGGAATTAATTTGTTTGCTGTTTTTTATTTTCTAAGGTGAAGGTGGAGGAGTGGCCTGAACTTCCCAAGGCTGTGTCAGTAAGTGCACATTCTGTGAAAGTTGTATAATTTCATGAATGGATTATGCAACACCTTGTTATTTTGAATGTCATTTTTAAGTTGGAAGAGCTGTGGGAACCAGGCGGTTGAGCGTGTTACATTTTACTTCTGGTGTTGGGCAGTAAATTGTGGAAGTGCATGCAGTTAATGTTTTTGCTGTGTTCTTTTTTTTTTGTCTAAGGTGGAGGTGGGGTATTGGCCTGGAGTGCCCAAGGCTGTGGTGGTAAGGGCAGATTGTGTGAAATGTATATATTTGTATTTTGCTCTTAAATAAGTTAAAACAAATTTCACTGTTCATATTAGTAGTTGATGGTCAAGATTGAGTTGCATATGCAAATGTTGAATTTTCCAATATTTGATTCCCTGAAAAGTATCACAAGTCCAGGTTGTTATAAATGTACAAATACAGCTGTGTTACAATGTGTAACAAGATTGATTTGGTTTTATTTTCATCAGGAGGTCCCTGTGGAGCGTCCCCGCAGACGCATTGTCTTCAAGAAGAGGCGTACTTCTCAGCAGGTTTGTCATTATTTAGATTATGATTCTATAAAGAATTTAGTTAGTGTTGATAGTGCTCAAACATTCTGGCAGTTGTAACATAATGAGCAAGTTATTGTGAAGTCATGTGTGAGTCTAACATTCAGTGTGTTTTGTAGCAGGGTGCAGCTGCAGATGTTGTGGAGGTGATGAGTGGACCATCACCTGTGACCATTGAAGACTGTCCCCCTCTGCACAGCTCCCCAGACCTCATCCAAAGTAAGGTCGCTGCGAATGTTTATACTTTGCCGGTAACGTTTGATGCTGGGTCTGTTAGTTCATGTGAAGAGGAGATCATAGTGGTCTCTGATACAGACAGTGAGGGTTCCATTTCTTTTGGGTGGACTGATACTTTGCCATTACCGGAAGGTTCAGGGTCTGTTGGGGCAGGTGTAGATGAGGTCACAGTGATCTCTGATACAGACAGTGAGGGTTCCATTTCTTTTGGGTGCTTTGATACTGTGCCTCGAAGTTTTGGGGTGCGTTCTGTGAGGGGATCCTTTCATCAGGGGGATCAGCGTTTTAAATATAGAGGTGTACAGTGTATGGCAGTAAGTTTGGCTGCCATGGCAATGCATAAGACCAAGAGTGTGTTTTCTTGGCAAACGAGACATCTGGACGATGCTGTAGTTTGTGGTGACAAGATCTACACATCTTTGCGTGACAATAACTTGATTTGTGGTGGGCACACTATGCCGTGTATTCCAGAGTTACCAAAGCAGTTAGATAGACGTGGCCATATGTATGAGTTTGAGTATGGTGACTTTGTGACTGGGGATGTCAATGTTGTTGAGGGAGAGTTTATTGATGCAGGTGTGTGCACAACTCTCAAGGACGGTTTGGAAAAGATGTGTATGGAATATGACACATGCTTTTTCACATTGTTATCTCGTACTTGTGGGATTATTAGGGAAGGGGAACGGTTTGCTGTTGTTGACTCTCATGCACGCAGTGCAGATGGGATGGTGCATCCCAAAGGAAAGAGTGTTGTTGTGTATTTTAGTAGTCTTGAACACTTGATTCAGCATGTTAGCTGTTTCGCTGCAGGATTCAGAGGGACACAGAAGTTGTTTGAGATTGCTGGTGTTTGTGTCACTGTGAAAGTAGATGGTGGTGCTAGCCAGTTATCTTCAGGGAAGATTGGTGCAAAGCGCAAGGCTACTACAATGCCTACTCGTACTTCAAAGAGGGTTAAAAGGAGTGACCCAATTGATTCAGATGTAGCATTTGTTAGTGAGGTTACAGTTAAGGAGTTGGTGTTTAACCCTGTTCGTAATGATGTAGCTCGAACTTTATGTGACAAATTACATGTTGAGTCAGAGGAAGTCGACGATGTGTTTTCAATAGTTGGTGTGTTGGGGGCTCCGTGCAAAAAGGACACAATATTTGGTGATGGCAACTGTTTTTTTAGATCAGTCAGTCAAGCTGTGTGTGGTTCACAAAAGAATCACAGGAAAATTAGATTAGCTGTAGTTAAACAATTAGAAGATAATGCTGTAGCCTATGAGAGCATTTTGAGAAGTGAGTTCTCGTCAGTGTCAGATTATGTCATTAAGTCAAGGATGCGTTATGTCGGCAGTTGGGCGACAGAGGTTGAGATTCAAGCAGCAGCAGATTGTTTAGGAGTTTCCATTTTCACTTACATTGGTGATCGCTGGCTTGAATATAGTTGTAAGAATAGGCAGTTTTCCAGTCAGGCAGTGTACTTAGATAATGTAAATGGTAACCACTATGAGACTGTTGTTTGTGTTCATCAGCCACAGTCACAGTTTTGTTATGGTTACTGCAAAGTAGGTGAGGGTACAAAAGGCTACAATCTTAGACATCATAGTAAAGTAGAGGCACAGGCAACAGCTAGAATGTGTACTTCTAATGTAAACTATAATTTTTCTAATTATTTGAAAAGGAAAAAGTGGTTCAAAAATAAAATTCAATGTAGAGACAATGTGTTAGAGAAGTTGAAACATCAGAAACGTTCTAAAGTAAAATACATGCAAGATGTCAGCTATAGAGATAAGAAGAAAGGGTCAAATAAAGTAAAGTATACACAAGATGTTAGCTATAGAGAGAAAAAGAAAGGTTCAGATAAAGTAAAGTATACACAAGATATTAGCTATAGAGAGAAAAAGAAACAGATGAGCAAAAATAAGTACTGTTTAAATGTCAGCTACAGACAGAAGAAAAAAAGTAGTAGTGTAAGGAAGTACCAAAGTAATCCACAGTTTCAGGAGACTGTTACAGCAGGGAGCAAAGTGAAAAGGCAGCTATTGAAAGACCAGGCAGTAGATTTTGATTATGTGATGGAGCAGTTTCTGTCTAAAGTTACAGATGGACCACATTTTGTGTGTTCTGTTTGTCAAAGGTTGTTGTTTAAAAAGCAGGTTTTGAATTGTAAAATAAGTAATTATAACAAGAGTGCAGACATGGCGTTAATTGCGGAGAAATGTATTTCTGAGGAGTATTTACATAAATGTAATGAGAACTGTGCAACTTCATGTCAGTTGTTGGATTCCCCTAGAGGACACTTGTGGATTTGTTATAATTGTAATTCTAAGATAAATAGAAAAGAGTGTCCTCCTGAGTGTGTAGTCAATAATTTAGGTGTCCATGCTGTGCCTCCTGAATTGGCTTGTTTAAATAGTTTAGAGCAACATTTGATTGCATTGCATATCCCATTTATGAAGGTTTTGGCATTGCCTAAAGGAGGACAAAATGGTGTTCATGGACCGGTGACGTGTGTTCCAGCAAATATAGTAGAGACAAATAATTTGCTTCCTCGTTCCAATATGGAGGGGTCTTTGTTGCGTGTCAAACTGAAGCGAAAGCTAACATACAAAGGACATTATGAGTATCAGTTTGTTGACCCAATGCGCATAAGGCAGGCTTTGTTGTATTTAAAACAGAATAACATGTATTATAAAGATGTAGATTTTAATGAAGACTGGTTGAATGAGTTTTGTCGGGAACAAGAGCTTGATAGTTTAGTACAGGAAAGTGATGGTAATTTAGAAAAGAATGAAACACCTACTGAGGTGGATGAATGTGAGGATGAGCTGTTGCATGACAGGCAGCAACACTGTATGTTTCAGGACACTTGTCTTATGCCTGTAGATATTGGTCAGGAAGCGCTAGATCAGTATTTTGAGGGTGTTTTGAATGTGGCTCCAGCAGAAGGTAACAACCCTGTGAAGTTACTTTCTAATCGTGAAAATGAAGCAAAGTGTTTTCCAGTGTTGTTTCCACATGGACATTCTGTGTTTCATGACAACAGAGAGCAACGTTTGACATTGTCGCGTTATTTTAATAATCGGATTCTCCATGCTGATGGCAGGTTTGCTCAGAATGTGGAGTATATATTTTTCGCACAGTACATGTCAGAATTGGAGCAGGTTGTGTCAAATGTGTCCATAGCTTTGAGGAAAGGCAAAGGAAGTCATGTTCCTAAAAGAGTTAGAGATGTGGTGAATAATGAGGAGTCTTTAAGGAAGTTGTTAGAGTTTGATGATGGTTATCGTTTCCTTAAGCCTATTAGAGGCACTCCTTCATTTTGGCAGGCAGCGCAGCGTGATTTACTTGCTTGTGTGCGTCAGCTTGGTGTACCCACTTGGTTTTGTTCATTTTCTGCAGCAGACATGCGCTGGACAAACTTACTCGGTAGTATTTTGAAACAGGAAGGGAGAGAACAGACAGCTGAGGAGTTAGAGTGGGCAGACAAATGCGAGTTGTTGCGTCGTAATCCTGTAACTGCAGCGAGAATGTTTGATTTTCGGTGGCATTGTTTTTTGAAGGAAGTCCTTATGTCTCCCTCAAACCCAATAGGTAAAATCAAGGACTATTTTTATCGTGTTGAATTTCAGCAGCGCGGGTCTCCACATGTTCATTGCCTGTTTTGGATCGAGAATGCTCCCTTAATTGACCAAAACTCAGATGAAGAGGTAGTTGAATTTATTGACAAATATGTTACATGTGAACTACCCTCTGATGATGATACATTATTGGACATTGTGTCATCTGTGCAGGTGCATTCAAAGCGCCACTCAAAAACATGTAAAAAGAAAAACACAGTTTGTCGTTTCAATTTTCCAAGACCAGCATCTGCACAAACATTTATTAGTCGTCTTAAAGTTGATGAGGAGATAGAAAAATGTAATTGTAAAAAAACTGATTCAACAGAGACTGTGTGTTTCAATTGTAAAGAGAGTGATTTTAAAGAAAGAAAGGCGCGTAAAGTAAGGGCTCATGACATTTTGGAAGCAATTAAGAAAGCACTCTCTGATGAAAATCAGAGCTTTGATACGGTGGAACAGTTGTTTGAAAGTTTAAATGTAACTCAGGAAGCATTTGAAGATGCATTCAATCGAACGACTACAGGTACAAAAGTAGTGTTAAAGAGGCAGGTGAAAGAGGCGTGGGTTAACCAATATAGTAAGCAACTTTTGAAGTGTTGGAATGCAAACTTGGACATCCAGTATGTGGTGGATGCCTATGCATGTGTTGTGTATATCATTTCATACATTTCAAAGGCAGAAAAGGAAATGGGGTTGTTATTATCAAATTCCCAAAGGGAAGCAGCTAAAGATGGTAATGTTAGTGCTAAAGAGGCATTGAAAAAACTAGGTGGTGTATTTTTGCATAACAGGGATGTGTGTGCTCAGGAAGCAGTTTATAGGTTAACTAACATGCATCTGAAGGAGTGTTCTAGGAAGGTCATGTTTGTACCAACAGGGGAGAATGTAGTAAAGATGAGTTTGCCTTTAAATGTGTTAAAACAAAGGGCAGCTACAAATGATATTAACACAGAAGAGATGTGGATGACTAGTTTGGTTGACAGATATAAGAACAGGCCCAATGACAGTACGTTTAATGACATGTGTATTGTAACATTTGCTTCTGAGTATCGTGTCATAAGTAAAAATGAAAACTGCAAAAGTAAAATTGCTTTGAGCAACAATTGTGGTTTTGTTACAAAGAGAGTCAGAACACAACCTGCTGTAGTGCGTTATGCTCGGTTCTCTGAAACAAAAAATCCAGAATTGTTTCATTTGAGTAGATTACAGTTGTTCATGCCATATCGTGCTGATGATCAGTTAAAACCAGAGGGTTTTGAAACGTTCCAACAGTTTTATGACAATGGTAATGTTTTGTTTTGTGATGGATCTGTACATACAGTAAAGTCAGTAGTTGATTTGAATAGGAGCAGGTTTGAAGTAGACGCAGACATGTTGGAAAACATTCAGAATAGGATTAATGCAGATGGTGTGGCGGAAGATGCGTGGTGTCAGTTGTGTCCAGAGCAGGAGTTGGAACGTTTAGAGGCTGTGGAGGAAATGGCAGAGAGACAGGAAGCAGTGGCAGAACACCAGGATCATATTCCAGATTTAGCTGTTGATCGTGAGCAGGTACAACATTTGGAGAAAAGGAATAATGTAATGTGTAGGAGTGATGGTTTGTTGTTGGTTAGATCTTTAAATGATACACAGATGCATGTTTTTTATCAGATTCGGCAGTGGTGTTTAAACAAGGTCTCAGGGAAAAATCCACCTCCTCTACATGTTTTTATTACAGGTGGTGCTGGAACTGGTAAAAGTCATTTAATTAAAGCCATTCAGTACGAGTCCATTCGGTTGTTATCACCCTTGTGCAGTAATCCTGACAATGTCAGTGTTTTAATAACAGCACCAACTGGCATTGCTGCATACAATCTGAATGCAGCAACAATTCACCACACATTCAGTATTGGAGTAGATGTACGCTTACCGTACACTCCACTGGGTGAGGAAAAAAATAATTCTCTTCGGGCAAAATTCAGTGATCTGCACATTTTGATAATAGATGAAATTTCAATGGTAAATCCCAATCTTTTGGCATATGTTCATGGTAGATTACGTCAAATGAAACAAAGTGGCAACAAGCCATTTGGAAACATTTGTGTTATTGCTGTTGGAGATTTTTACCAGTTACCTCCAGTAAGAGGAAAACCCCTGTATGTTGAGGACTTGAATATTGACTTGTGGTCTTTGTTTTCAGTTGTGCAGTTAACAGAAGTAGTCAGACAGAAAGACAGTGTGTTTTCAAGGTTGCTGAACAGGGTTAGGATTCATAGAAAAGGGACACCAATGTTAAAAAGTGATGTTGAGATGTTGAAATGTTGTGAAACTGGTGAAGTCAGCTCAGCTTTACACATATATGCGACAAATCAACAAGTAAATGAGCACAATATTCAGAGGTTGTATGCTGTGTGTCCTGACTATGTCACTATTGAAGCTCAGGATTTTCAAAACGATAGGAGAACAGGAAAACTAAAGTTAATTGATGGCCATCATGCTAAAGCTAAAAATACATATTTGTCTGAGCGATTGTTGTTAGGTGAGGGTGCACGTGTGATGTTGTGTCAAAATGTTGATGTGAGTGATGGCCTGGTGAATGGAGCATGTGGTGTTGTAACACGGATAATACAATCAGAGGGTGTTAAGTTTCCAAAAATGGTTTATGTGAAATTTGATGATGAGAATGTAGGTGCAGAGAGGAGGAGACAGTCACCAAGTGTTGTAGCTGATTTAGTGGGTTCTACAGCTATTGCTCCAGAGGAGGAGAGAGCTTGTAGAAAAGGTGGCCTGAGACGTCAATATCCACTTAAATTAGCATGGGCGTGTACAATCCACAAAGTTCAGGGCATCACAGTAGATGACGTTGTCGTGTGTTTTGAGAAGATATTTGCAGCTGGACAGGCATATGTTGCTTTAAGTCGAGTCAGGAGTTTGTCAGGCTTGATCATTGAACAGTTTGACGAGAAGAAGATTTATTGTAGGGGTGACATTAATGATGCTATTCAGACAATGTCTCCATTCTTAATTGATAGTTTGACAAAGCAGCGATTGAGTGCATGCAGGTTTAGTGCTTATTTGCTGAATGTGCAGGGTTTGACTCGACATGTGCCAGATTTGGTGCTGTGTACACAGCAGTTACAGCTTAACTGTATTGCTGTAACTGAAACTTGGTTAGCTGCATCATCTTCTATTGATTCAGTAAACATTGAGGGTTATAGTTTTCATGGTTGTTCACGCAGTTCATGCTACAGTAGTGATGACCCCAGATTGGTTGCATTAAAAGATCAACAACATGGTGGTGTAGGTGTTTATATTACACCAAACACAGGATGTGAGATAATAGAAGTCCCTTCGTTTAATTTGGAGTGCATAGTGTCTAAATTTGCTACACACCAGCTAGTTATTGCAGTTATATATCGTCCACCATGTTATCCCATGACCTTATTTAAAGAACATTTAGGCACATTTCTTGATTGGCTAGATTCACCAAATGAAACCATTGCAGTCATGGGTGATTTTAATGATGATATTTTGAAATCATCATCAACATGTACACTTTTAACAGAAAAAGGTTTTGTTCAAATTGTAACTGAAGCAACAACAGAGAAGGGTACTTTAATTGATCACATTTACATTAAGCAAGCAGATAATGGGGCAGAATCACTAGTGCTGCCTACATACTTTAGTGATCATGAGGCAGTCCTGTGTTTATTTAAGTGATGGCAGTTTATGTCACCACATTGTGGATGCTTGATCCAACCTGACAACTGTAATAATCAATGTTTGAGTAGTTTTTTTAGTATGTGATGGTTAATTTGTTCCTTGACATCTGTTACTAAATAGTGAATTTAAATGTGTGAAATGTGTCATTGCTCCATATGAATTTGCTATTGTATTTGTAGTATTATCAAATGTTCTATTACTCCATATAATAATTAATAATTAATTAATTATGTAATTGCTGTTGTATTTGTTATATGTAATGTGTTATTGCTCTATATGAATTTGCTGTTGTATTTGTTGTATGTAATGTGTTATTGCTCTATATGAATTTGCTGTTGTATTTGTTGTATGTGATGTGATGATGTTGTGCTGTATTAATATTGTCATTATGTTAAATTACCGATTTGTCCTTGCTGTGCAGATACCCATGTGTCTTGGGCTGCAGGTTCCATATCAAGTTGTGATTGTTATGAATTTATTTGAATTTGCATTTATATGATATTATAAGGAAATAGCAAAAAATAAATATATGTATTACCAACATTAACAACTGTTAATAAAAGTTTGTCATATTGTAATCCTTTCACTGTCCTTGTTTTGTTTTTTCCAAATGTCATGTAGGACCGCAGTTGTAATCTTGTCCTAATGTGTGTGTTTTTATTGTCATGGCATAATTATGTATACTATTAACATTAGAATGTTATATTATTTTACATGAGTTTTGTATAGTCTGTCACTACTGAAGACTGAAGTCATAAATCACATTCAATTTAAAGAGGTTATAAAGTCTTTCCTCAATGTCACCAAGAAAAATATGGTATTTCACATAGGTTGTGCAGAATTAGTCATGTCAAACAAATCGATCAAAGTTTGAAAGTGCTTCACATTCAATTTAAATCACTTACAATGGATATGCTCTATGTTAGCAGCAGGTAAAGCTGTGACCCTTGTTTGGCACTACAAGTACAAATTGAGTGAATTTGGTTCTCCACAAAATACAGATTATTTTTGGCATTTCTTTATTTGTTTACTTGTTAAATATAAATATACATAATGACAAATAATCCAGAGGTGCAACCAAGAACACAGATGATGATGGCAAAGTTACATTTTATTTCCTGTTTTGAACATTCATTTTCCCACTCCATATGTTCAGAGCACGTCTGTGGTCTTGCATGTCACATGTTAGGGGAATACAACAATACAGGAATACAATTCCTGTTTTGACACATGAGAAGGTATGAAATGTTTTATTATTTCCAGCAACCAGGTGGCACTGTGTATGTGCTGGTAAAACCTGGTAAAAGGAAAGCCTGTGTGTCTTGTGTGTGTTTGCACTAACTTTTCTAATTTTATTATAAAAGACGGACATTGGTGAGGATCAGAGCAGCACACTGATTTGTTTTGTAACACATGCTGTTTCATTTTTGCATTTATCTTGCCATTGAGCTTTGAAGGAAAATTACATTTTGCTGTTTACCTGTTAAAAAGAAGAAGAAGGAAAAATGTTTACAATTTGTTACTGAAAGAGCCTTGAGAAAATATTGCAACTGATTTTATTTATGTTTTGCGTAATTCAATTTAATTTAATTTAATTTAATTTAATTTAATTTAATTTAATTTAATTTAATTTAATTTAATGATTAAGTGCAATATAGGCTGTGATATTGGTATTGGTATTGGTTCAATATGTGCAATAATTGCAAGTTTTAATAAATATTTAACCCTCCACCTGTACCATGTTTTTTATTTTGGCCCCCCGTGTATTTGACTTTGGCATTACTGCTTTACAGACATGTTCCGGACGGGTCTGAGGTCTCACGTATCAAGTTTCAAGTGGATACAACAATCCCAATTAGAGCAGCATGAGAAACTGTAAATGTTAGATTTGATAGATTTGTAGGCAAATGCCTCCATCATGTGGCGAACAAAGGTTACTGCACTGACGAACCACTCAGTAGAGTAGATCCTGTGCAGTGTTCTTATGTCAACACCGTTGAACGATTTGTTATCATATTCAGCAAGCATCATCTACCATGTGTTTTACATGTTTTCATTCATTTTGAGTATGATACAATGAAATTTGTTAAAGTTATAAGGGAAATTGTGAACTTGTATTTTCTGTTACCACCAGAAGGCGCTGTTTTCAAAATGTACAGTTTTTGCATAAGCATCTTCAGCAAGATCCCATCATCGGTCGTCACGAGTTTGGTTAAGATCTGACCTTCCATCGCAAAGTTATAAGAGTTTGTTGTTGTAGCGAAATACCAGACGTCATATTGTCTGCCGTCAACAGTGGGCACTGTTTTTGAAAATGAATATTTTCATATAGGCATCTTCAGGGATTGACTATCATCAATCCTAGCAAGTTTGGTTCAGATTGGAATAGCATTCGCAAAGTGGTAGCAGTTTGTTTTTTGTCGCAAATATCTGACTTTGTAGTGTTGTCATGGCAACACTGTTGAACAATTTGTTATCATATTAGGCACGCATCATCTACCATGTGTTTGGAATGTTTTCCCAAATTTTGAGTTTGATACAAGGAAATTTGTTAAAGTTATAAGGGAAATTGTGAACTTGTACTTTCTGTTACCACCAGGTGGCGCTGTTTCCAAAATTTACAATTTTTGCATAGGCATCTTCAGCAAAAGCCCATCATCGATCATCACAAGTTTGGTTAAGATCTGACCTTCAATCGCAAAGTTATAAGAGTTTGTTGTGTGTTGCGAAATACCAGACTTCCTAGTGTTTGCCACCACCAGGAGGCGATGTTTTCAAAATTTACAGTTTTTGCATAGACATCTTTAGCAAGGGCCCATCATCGATTGTCACTTGTTTGGTTACTATCTGACCTTCCATGGCAAAGTTATAAGAGATTGTTGTGTGTTGCGAGGAATCGTGATTTTCGCCAACTTTCCTGACCTTCTTCTTGTTCGCCGTGATACTTAATGAAAAGATTTTGATACCTTTGGATCCTCAACTTGTTCACAGTGACCTCACAAAGTTTCAAGGTGATCCCATGAAAGCTCTATGACAAGTGCGTTCACATACCATTGGTGCGAAATGGCCAAAATCTGCAATACATTTACTTTCAATCCAAGATGGCGGCTTTCCCGTTCGTTTTAGAGCATAGGCTGCTTTGAATTTTTTGACCGTCCTGACCTAAGGAACGCGTGAGTACCAAGTTTAGTGCATGTACATTAAACGTGCTCCTCAGGAGGACAAGTTTTACGGGTTGTAAGAGTTTCGCCTTTTGTTGTGAAAAATATGAATGAACGCCAACTTTGGCGCCCCCTATCTCAAAAACCATGTGACATTTTAAAAAACTTTTAATAACTTTAGATCCTCAACTTATTCACAGTGACCTCAACCAGTTTGAAGGTGATCGAATTAAAGCTCTATGACAAGTGCGTTCACATACCATTGGTGCGAAATGGCCAAAATCTGCGAAAAATGTACTTTCAATCCAAAATGGCGGCTTTCCTGTTCGTTTTAGAGGTTCGGCTACGCTGACTTTTTTGACCGTCTGGACCTAACGAACGCGTGAGTACCAAGTTTCGTGCATGTACATTCAACGTGCTCCTCAGGAGGACAAGTTTTACGGGTTGTAAGAGTTTTGCCTTTTGTTGTGAAAAATATGAATGAACACCAACTTTGGCGCCCCCTATCTCGTACACCGAGCGACATTTTAAAAAGCTTTCAGTAACTTATGCTCGGCAACTTGTTCACAGTGACCTCACTAATTTTCAAGGTGATCGCACAAAAACTCTAGGACAAGTTCATTCAAATATCAGGTGTCATAGTGGCTGCTGTCACAAGGGGGCGCTGTTTTTGAAAGTGAATATTTTCAAATAGGTGTCTTCAGGGCCAGACTATCATCAATCCTAGCAAGTTTGGTTCAGATTGGACTCAGTTTCGCAAAGTTGTAGCAGTTTGTTTTTTTGTCACAAATATCTGACTTTGCAGTGTTGCTATGGCAACACCGTTGCGCCATTTGTTATCATAATAAGCACGCATCATCTTTCATGTGTTTTAAATGTTGTCACAAATTTTGAGTTTGATACGATTAAATATGTAAAAGTTATTACCGAAATTGTGTATTTGTTGTATTTTCTGTTACCACAAGGAGGCGCTGTGCTAAAAATGTACAGTTTTTCCACAGACTTCTTCAGCAATGGTCCATCATCAACCCTAGGTAATTTGGTTGGGAAGTGACCTTCTATCGCAAAGTTATACGAGTTTTGTTGCCTGTGGCGAAAAATAAAAATTTTCACCAACTTTGCCGGCCCCTTTCTCGTACACCATGATACTTATTAAAAAGTTTTTAGCAACTTTAGATCCTCAACTTGTCCAAAGTGACCTCACCAAGTTTGAACGTGATCCCATGTAAGCTCTAGGACAAGTTCGTTCAAATACCGATGGTGCGATATGGCCAAAATCGGCAAAAAATGAATTTTCAATCCAAGATGGCGGTTTTCCTGTTCGTTTTAGAGCTTCGGCTACGCTGACTTTTTTGACCAGCCCGACCTAAGGAACGCGTGTACCAAGTTTCGTGCATGTACATTAAACATGCTCTTCAGGCCCACAATATTTAGGGGGTGGAGCAGTTATTTGTCCCGCCCACTTTCATTTTTTAACGCACATTCCCCGAAACACTAACAAACGTAAATTTACACCAGGTCTGATGCGCTTGCAAAAATTGGTGAGTTTTGGGGCATGTTCAGGGCCTCAAAAATGCGATTCATTTGGTAGGCGGAAGAAGAAGAAGAAGAATAACTCTTACGATTACAATAGGGTTCTTGCGCAACATTGTTGCTCGAACCCTAATAAGAATAATCTTCACAGTTTCAATAGGGTTCTTGCAACCTTGTTGCTCGAACCCTAATAATAACTAGTACCGCAAGCGGTAATTGACGGGTTCGAGCTTGATGGCTCGCGAGTCCCCGTGCGTCCACGTCGCAGCGCGAGTCCTCCTCCTCATCTTCCGTTCATTCGCCGCTTGTGGTACTGGTTATTTTCAGCTGCATCCCCGCGCAATGTCAGGCGTGTCCTTTTAAAATGGCCGTCTTCCTGTTGGGTGAAAGGCGTGTCCGTAAACGTGTTTAGGGAAGGTACCTTGACTTACATAACAAGTTTCGTGTGGATCGGAGAATGTCAGACTTTACTTCCTGTTTCGGGAGTTGTACTTCCTGTAAGGAGGTCATCCTTTACAGACATGTTCAGGGCCGGTCTGAGGTCTGAGGTCTAACAGTGTGATTTTGTCTATAAGTTGTTATTTTTGTGAAAAACAACTGATGGTATCAGAATTGAAGCTGAATTTTAGAAATAACTAGTTATTTTTGTGATAGAACATCTGATGGTATAAGAATTTAGGGTGCATTTTCTCTTTTTTCCCTCTGTTACTTTTTCTCTCTTCCCATTTTCCCTGTTTTTTTTTCCTTGGCCCCTCTTGCAGTACCTTTTGCCCCATCTTTCCCTTTCAGAGCAGCATGAGAAACTGTAAATGTTAGATTTGATAGATTTGTAGGCAAATGCCTCCATCATGTGGCGAACAAAGGTTACTGCACTGACGAACCACTCAGTAGAGTGGATCCTGTGCAGTGTTCTTATGTCAACACCATTGAACGATTTGTTATCATATTCAGCAAGCATCATCTACCATGTGTTTTACATGTTTTCATTCATTTTGAGTATGATACAATGAAATTTGTTAAAGTTATAAGGGAAATTGTGAACTTGTATTTTCTGTTACCACCAGAAGGCGCTGTTTTCAAAATGTACAGTTTTTGCATAAGCATCTTCAGCAAGATCCCATCATCGATCGTCACGAGTTTGGTTAAGATCTGACCTTCCATCGCAAAGTTATAAGAGTTTGTTGTTGTAGCGAAATACCAGACGTCATATTGTCTGCCGTCAACAGGGGGCACTGTTTTTGAAAGTGAATATTTTCATACAGGCATCTTCAGGGATTGACTATCATCAATCCTAGCAAGTTTGGTTCGGATTGGAATAGCATTCGCAAAGTGGTAGCAGTTTGTTTTTTGTCGCAAATATCTGACTTTGCAGTGTTGTCATTGCAACACTGTTGAACAATTTGTTATCATATTAGGCACGCATCATCTACCATGTGTTTTGAATGTTTTCCCAAATTTTGAGTTTGATACAAGGAAATTTGTTAAAGTTATAAGGGAAATTGTGAACTTGTACTTTCTGTTACCACCAGGTGGCGCTGTTTCCAAAATTTACAGTTTTTGCATAGGCATCTTTAGCAAAAGCCCATCATCTATCATCACAAGTTTGGTTAAGATCTGACCTTCAATCGCAAAGTTATAAGAGTTTGTTGTGTGTTGCGAAATACCAGACTTCCTAGTGTTTGCCACCACCAGGAGGCGATGTTTTCAAAATTTACAGTTTTTGCATAGACATCTTTAGCAAGGGCCCATCATCGATTGTCACTTGTTTGGTTAATATCGGACCTTCTATCGCAAAGTTATAAGAGTTTTGTTGCATGTGGCGAAAATCTTAAATTTTCACCAACTTTGACGCCCCCTTTCTCGTACGCCATGATACTTATTAAAAAGTTTTCAGGAACTTTAGATCCTCAACTTGTCCACAGTGACCTCAGCAAGTTTGAAGGTGATCCCATGAAAGCTCTATGACAAGTGCGTTCACATACCATTGGTGCGAAATGGCCAAAATCAGCAAAAAATTTACTTTCAATCCAAGATGGCGGCTTTCCCGTTCGTTTTAGAGCATAAGCTGCTTTGAATTTTTTGACCGTCTGGACCTAAGGAACGCGTGAGTACCAAGTTTAGTGCATGTACATTCAACATGCTCCTCAGGAGGATAAGTTTTACGGGTTGTAGGAGTTTCGCCTTTTGTTGTGAAAAATATGAATGAACGCCAAATTTGGCGCCCCCTATCTCAAAAACCATGTAACATTTTAAAAAACTTTTAATAACTTTAGATCCTCAACTTGTCCACAGTGACCTCAACCAGTTTGAAGGTGATCCCTTTAAAGCTCTATGACAAGTGCGTTCACATACCATTGGTGCGAAATGGCCAAAATCTGCAAAAAATTTACTTTCAATCCAAGCTGGCGGCTTTCCTGTTCGTTTTAGAGCTTCGGCTACGCTGACTTTTTTGACCGTCTGGACCTAAGGAATGCGTGAGTACCAAGTTTTGTGCATGTACATTCAACGTGCTCCTCAGGAGGACAAGTTTTACGGGTTGTAAGAGTTTCACCTTTTGTTGTGAAAAATATGAATGAACACCAACTTTGGCGCCCCCTATCTAGTACACCGAGCGATATTTTAAAAAGCTTTCAGGAACTTATGCTCGGCAACTTGTTCACAGTGACCTCACCAACTTTCAAGGTGATCGCATAAAAACTCTAGGATTAGTTCATTCAAATATCAGGTGTCATAGTGTCTGCTGTCCCCAGGGGGCGCTGTTTTTGAAAGAGAATATTTTCATATAGGCGTCTTCAGGGCCAGATTATCATCAATCAGAGCAAGTTTGGTTCAGATCGGACTCGGATTCGTAAAGTTGTAATAGTTTGTTTTTGTCACAAATATCTGACTTTGCAGTGTTGCTGTGGCAACACCGTTGAACGATTTGTTATCATATAAAGCACGCATAATCGACCATGTGTTTTGAATGTTTTCCCAATTTTTGAGTTTGATACGATTAACTCTGTAAAAGTTATTACCGAAATGTTTATTTTTTGGATTTTCTGTTACCACAAGGAGGCGCTGTGCTAAAAATGTACAGTTTTTCCACAGACTTATTCAGCAAAAGTCCATCATCAACCCTAGGTAATTTGGTTGGGATGTGACCTTCTATCGCAAAGTTATAAGAGTTTTGTTGCCTGTGGCGAAACATTAAAATTTTCACCAACTTTGCCGGCCCCTTACTCTTACGCCATAATACCTATTGAAAAGATTTTGATACCTTTGGATCCTCAATTTGTCCAAAGTGACCTCACCAAGTTTGAAGGTGATCCCATGAAAGTTCTAGGACAAATCTGTTCAAATATCATTGGTGCAAAATGGCCAAAATCAGCAAAGCATTTACTTTCAATCAAAGATGGCGGCTTTCCTGTTCGTTTTAGAGCATAGGCTACGCTGACTTTTTTGACCGGCGTGACCTAAGGAACGCGTGTACCAAGTTTTGTGCATGTACATTAAACGTGCTCCTCAGGACCACAGGTTTTAGGGGGTGGAGCAGTTTTTTGGCCCGTCCACTTTCACCAGGGGGCGCTGATTTTGACTTGAAATATTTTCACATAGGTTTGTTCAGGGCCAGACTATCAACAATCCTAGCAAGGTTGGTTCAGATTGGACCAGGATTGGCAAAGTTGTAACAGTTTTTTTTTTGTAGTATTTTCTACCACCACCAGGAGGCGCTGTTTTCAAAATGTATTGTTTTCGGCAATATAGTCGCCTTCAGCAACTACCCATTATCAATCATAGGAAGTTTGGTTGGGATTGGATCTTCCATAGCAAAGTTATAAGAGTTTTGCTTTTTGTTGTGAAAAATAGGAATTTACACCCACTTTGGCGCCCCCTATCTCGTACACCATGAGACATTTTAAAAAACTTTTGATAACTTAAGCTCCTCAACTGGTTCACAGTGACCTCACCGAGTTTAAAGGTGATAGCACAAGAACTCTAGGATTAATTCCTTCAAATACCAGAGG